>NW_020618825.1:1706326-2006326 GCF_003573695.1 Papaver somniferum
GGGGTGGGTGAGGATTGCTCTTGCATACGTAGTCGTTTCACTATTGGAAATCTCTACGAAAAATGCCCAAACCAAGGATATTGCACCTGGTGGATGGTCTATATATACTCTATACAGTTGGCACTGGTAAGAACTTCCAATATCTATTGGGCGGTAAGAACTTCCAATTTCTGTTAGGCGGTTGTTTTAATGACACAGCTAGATGGATTACCCTGTTGATATTGAATTTGTAGGATAGCAGGTGCATGCATTCTAGTTGTATACTTTTCCCTACTCTATGGGACCTATGTTCCCGACTGGAAGTATACTGTCCACAACAAAGACAGCCCTGACTATGGGAAGGATTTCATTGTGAGTCTTTTACCTATCATCTCGAATTTAAAGCATAACATTTTTTCATGTACATATGTTTTCTCTCAAATCCGAAGTTAGCACCAAATATATGATAGTCTTAAATGTAGGTTGCATTACATTTCCTTTTGGTTTTATACTTTTCTTTTACAATGTTTACAGCATTTCAGTTTTTCTTTTTCAAGAGTCGTCAGTCATCAGTTACTAATTGCCAAGCTAATGTTTACTTGCTACAAATGCTGACATCACTGTTAAAGCTTAGGTTGTATGTGGTGTAAGGGGAAGATTGGATCCTCCTTGCAATGCTGTGGGATATGTTGATAGAGAAGTATTAGGAATCAGTCATATCTATCAACGCCCAGCTTGGAAGAGATCTAAGGTGGGTATTTAGTTCCCCCTATATCAGTTCTTATGGCTCAAGTTTCACTCACTGCATTGTAGATTGTAAATGTTCTTTTTCTGTGAAGTTCTGCAGGCTTGCACTGATCGATCCCCTTATGAGGGGCCTTTCCGTAAGGATGCTCCATTATGGTGCCAGGGTCCCTTTGAACCTGAAGGACTTCTAAGGTTCTCCCTACTATAATTCAAAACCTTACTTTTTGCAGAATTCCGCAATAGTTGTCTAGTTGGCAATTTCTGAGTCTAGATTTTGATATTTTAATGTTTCTGTGAATCGACTGGACAGTTGAAACATTAGCTTTAGTTAACTTTTTTTGAAAGATTTTACTCGAAATGTCTGTGTGTGTTTTACTTACATTCTCTCTTTACGTTGTGCAAGTATGGCTTAAAATTGTCATGCAAACCTTATATTTTGCTGAAATTCTGTGTTAATGGAATCAGATGGCACACCAATTTGCAGCAAACCTGACATTAAAGAAACATTACGAATTGTGCTAACAAGCTCTATGTCTAGATCAGCATCATAACTCTCTCAAATTATAGTTTTTAACTAGACGTTTTCTCTTACAAATCATGCAGCTCAATAGCAGCTATCCTTACGACAATCATTGGGGTGCATTTTGGACACATTCTCGTACACTTGAAGGTTGGTTTTGTGGTTTCATAGTCCTCATTCAAGATATGTAGCCTTAAGGTCCTCGGAGATTTTTATTTTTTATCTTTCTTTTCTTGTGAAATTCCAGGGCCACTCGGATAGACTGAAACATTGGATGGGCATGGATCTTTCACTCCTCATATTAGGACTTGTTCTGCATTTCACAAATGGTGATTAGGAATTGACCTAGGCTGTGAAAACTAATTTATTTATTTTTTCTTCATGTCTCATAACTTTGTTTCTTTTTTATTGCAGGTATTCCATTAAACAAGTAGTTGTACAGCTTCAGTTATGTTTGTGTGACTGCAGGGGCAGCAGCATTGGTGTTCTCGGCCTTATATGTTCTGGTAGGTCACCAGAATGAACCAGATACGAATTTTAATAACCAAGCACTTTCTGTTGGCCTCCCTCATATTGTCCATCAATTATGTTCAGTTTTACTTTTGAACTTAGACATCTAAAAGTGACAATTGTGTCTTCTGTTAAGAGTTTTACTTTCGCTGGCTCGAGGATTGGAGAAGCCACAATAGCTCTATAGTGTGTGTGTGGTTGGAGGAGAAATAGACTTAGTGAGTTAGCTGTTAGTGGGCAACTGCCTCACGACTGATTGTGGTGTTGACTTTTAACCAAGGTGTGAATCTCACTTGGATGTCAAACCTTGTTTTTCGTAGTTGTACGCATGTCATGTATAAATTAGATGCAGTGACTTTCTCAAATATCAATAATACGTACCTCAGATGGAGATCCTTGATTCATGGGATTTCGGAACGAGTTGAATCAGCTGAGTAAGATTCAGATGAGTTGGCAAACACAAGCACTGGGTCACACTTTTCTGGTTTAAAGCGTTAGGGGGCAACTGCCTCACAACCGAATATGGTTTTTCCTTTTGACCAAGGTGTGAATCTCACTTGGATGTCATGTATGAATTTGATGTAATGACTGCCTCAAGTATCATTAGTACTATGTAACTCGGATGGACATCCTTGATTCATGGGATTTCGGAACGAGTTGAATCAGCTGAGTAAGATTCAGATGAGTTAGCAAACACAAGCACTGGTCAGACTTTTCTGGTTTTGGTTGGTGGTGCAAAAAAAAACAAAAAAAAACCTAGCTACGATACACACTCTTCTGTTGCATGCATGCATGCACTGAGACGTGGATACCCTAATCTCAATGGAACAGGTTTGGGTGGCAGGGTGAGTCCCGCACGAAAGCCATTCGTAATCCGGTGAAACAGGGGACCACACCCAAATTGACGAGTATTTAGTGAGGAAGTCGCGTGAATCCTAACATCTTTGAAACAAAAATTCTGGAGAAAATGATATTGTCAGCTTGTCATAGTTATTAATGTTCCAAAAGGCATAGTTGTTGATTATGGACCTGAAATGGGGACTGCTTGCACAAATTACGCATGCTTCTTCCAGTTTGCAGCAAATTGATTTCGGACACTGAAATGTGTGAGAACTAGTAACATGATCAGTTTGATTCGTGGGTTTGAATCTTGCAATGTTAGTGTTATGTAAGCTTTACAGATAAACAACAGTGACTAATTGATTGTGTACATTTTAGGTGATGATATTGGTGGATGATGCTGGAGGAGAATGGCCTCCCTCATATTGTCCATCAATTATGTTCAGTTTTACTTTTGAACTTAGACATCTAAAAGTGACAATTGTGTCTTCTGTTAAGAGTTGTTATACCACCTAGACCACATTAGTTTTTTTTATCAAGTTATTATAATATCTGAAGTTTGTAACTTCGGCATTGTTCTACTTATTAGGTTGACATCTTCGGGTTGGGTTATCTCTTTTTGCCTCTGGAGTGGATTGGTATGAACGCTATGCTTGTCTTCGTACTGGCAGCAGAAGGAATATTTGCAGGATTTAACAATGGATGGTACTACGATGATCCTCATAACACATTGGTATGTCTTGATGACTATTAAACATAAACATATTTACCAATTTTATTATGGGTTTTTACTGTGTTTTTATTGGTCTCTTTGATGCCCTGTATGAAATGAAAATGTATAAGTAGTCAATTCCATCCAAGAAATATACACACATTTCCACAGGCTTTACTATCATGATATCCTTAATTTGGTCATGAAACTTCATATACGCATATTTGTACAGGAACCGTCACCAGCTATCATGTGTTTTACCTTCAATCACGCATCCTTCGATCCTATAAAATATACCAGACAGCATGAAAATGACAGGTTCCAGTATCCGACCATCTTAATAGTGTCTGTTGAAGTCCATGTATTGGATATGTACATAAATGAGTTCGGTGCTATACTTGATGGAACCTTATGAACAGAGTGTGTGAACTGTTCAAATGTACAATTTTTTTTTTTTTTATAAATCCTCAGTGACGGGCTTGAATCCATTTCGTGTTGCAGATATATTGGATAAAGAAACACGTCTTCGTTGGAGTGTGGAACTCGAGAAAAGTAGGCATTTTACTTTACGTTATATTTGCAGAAATCCTTTTCTGGGGTCTTGTTGCGGGCGTTTTGCATCGGTTTGGTATTTATTGGAAGCTTTAGCAACATATTATGATCACTTATCCTTAAATCTGGATTAACCAAAAAAATATGTATCGGAAGCTTTAGCAACTTATGATCAGTTATTCTTAAATCTGTATGAATCCAAAGCCTGGAAAAATGAACTTTGTCATTTCTCTCAAGGATACCTGGTTATTAACAAAGTTACATTCATACTTATACATGGTAAAGGAAAGTTCAGACAAATATTCATACCGAGACGGACAGTTCAATTATCCACCGAGTCTTCTTCATACCTGCCTCACAACTTAAAGTGGTCGAGTGCCGGAACGCCATCGAGCCCTTTGGAATTGTAATATTCGGCATAGTCTTTGAATGTGATATCTTTGTATACAGGAGGATTATCTTCTGACAATAGCTCCTTGATGGGACCATAAGTCTTCATGGAGGATGTTTGCTGGATCGTTGGCCTAAAAAACACTGCTGCTGATAGTCTTGGTCCAGCATGGTTAGAGATAACCCTATGTTCAGCACTTCTAAACTTGTCATTGCTCATCAACTGGTTGAAAAAAATGATAGTTAGCAGTGTACTCGTCTTGAACCCTATTTCCAAAATTTTCACATTTCTAGATTATTACCTGAAGAAGATCACCAATGTTTACTACTAAAGCTCCAGGGGTGGGATTGACAGATACCAAATGGTTCTGATGAAAAAATTGGAGGCCACCGATTTCGTCTTGCAGAAGAACCGTAAAGAAGCTTGGATCAGCATGTTTGCTTGCACCCAGTGTTAGCTTTGGCTCGGGGCATGCTGGATAATAGTGAAGGACAACTAGCAACAATTCAGTACAACTCATGGCTTTAAGGTGATCAGGTTTAAGTCCAAGAGCTTCTGATAATAACTCTGTCAGTACATCTCCTAGCTTCACGACATGCTTCAGATACTCCATTGTTTCATCTCTGATTGAATAGCAGTGAAGTAAAATGTATGAGAAGCTTGTCAACAAGTACTTGCAATACACACGAGCATTTACTAACATGTGTGAGTATAACAGAAACTGTAAACTAAATGCTTATCCTGCACTGCTGTATCTCCTTATCCTGCACCACAGCACTATCATTGACTGAACGTAAAAGCAATGGATTTATAGGGGAAAATACCTGCATGTGTATGGCAACTCTTGAGGATCTACAGGATCATGAGCAAACATATTAAAGGCAAGGGTGTCTCTCCAGTTAGCATACTTTGTTCTGTAGAGATCAAAGTTGCTATTAAACCTCACAGTTTTGTTCAGATCCCTTGAGTAGAACTGTTTTTTAGTTTCTAAATCTTGCTCATTGAAACTGAGATTACCTTTCTTCATATCTTCCATTACACTATTGGGTATCCCATGATTCACCAATTGAAAGAAACCCCATGTTTCTGATGCATCTCGAATCTCATCAACGATTGCCTTACGTCGGTCTGTGTTGTCCAACCCTTCAAAATCTATCGCTGGAGTCTCAAATTCATGAGTAGAGACTAACTCCTCCGCAGCGACTTCATCTGGTGGCCGAATAAAAATCCTAGGGACCTTTACAACTCCTGCATCAACTATTCCTTTGACACCGGCTTTCGTTTCGTCGAAAGCCTTCAACTCTGCTACTCGATCATAGCTAGTGACCTCCCCTGCACCAAATATTTCCATTAATTTTTTTGTTTTTCTGGGTGAAGTACGGAGTAGTTAGTGATACCGGATGATCTCAATTATGAAAACAGTCACCACCAACTACCACCACAAAGCAAGTTGGTATGGTCACGATTCCTAGTGCCTGCGTGTCTCATTTTCGCTCAATTGTTTGTGGACAAGATAACAAAAAAAAGATAAAGGTAAAACAAAAAGAAAACGGGTCTGGATAAAATTTATTAATCAAGAAAAAAAAAAGAAGAATTTCATGTTTAGTGCATAAAATCCGATCCGGGTTAGTCTGTAGTCCATCCAGAAAAAACATTTAATAGGAGGTCCAAAAAAGTTCTGGTCTTTGCAAAAAGATCCGAGTACCCTTTTTATTATACGTGTGAATACTAAAGAACCAACCTCTCTCTGCAATTCTTCCGTTAAACAACTTTTCCCTGTTACTTCCTCTCAATTTTTTTCTACCTCATCGTATTCAAGTGATCTTCTTAATCGGTCATCAACAAACAAAAGAAAAATCAACGACAAAACCCTAGATTTGATGAAATCATTACAAAAATTCGTTGAAACCATCACAAAATCAACTGAAAAAAATCAGATCTAAACGAAAAATCGTATAAGATTGACATAGTTGTTCTGATGGAGATTCATTTTGGATCTGATTTTATGATTCGTTTTCCTGTTACTCATAACTGTTTAATACTGGATTATTGTGTTTTGACTCATATATGTCTAATACTTGTTGTAGTTAATGAGGATTATTTGATGATGCAGTTGAAGTCTCTACCAGATTCAATTGGATGTTGCTTCTCTTTGGAAGAATTACAAGTAAATGGTTCAAAACAAATCCTTCTCTGCTTCTTCAGTTTTAAGTCATTCATTTTTCATTTCTATTTTCTGTTTTGAGGACATATCAATATGTACTGCATACAAATCCCTAGAAGAAAAATTGCTGATTACAGACGTAATTACAGAAAAATAACAATTACAGGAGTAATTACATAAAAATATGTAGTGGTCAATAAGTAGCATATTAACATATTGAAACTACATATTGACATGTGAAAAACCTGTCAATATAGGTATGTAGTATGTGAAAACCTCCATCTCAATATGTAGTGTTACTTACTATTTTGTGATATTTTGTGTGTAAAACTTATCAGTATGTAGTGATCCATAAGTAGTCTATTAACACATTGAAACTACATATTGACATGTGAAAACCTATCAATATGGATATGTAGTATGTGTTAACCTTATTTACCCTGTCAATATGTAGTGTTACTTACTATCAATATGTAGTGGATACTTACATACTAATTGTGTCAATATGTATAACAACAAAAACCAAAGGAAAAACAACAGCAGCTACTTCACCAAAAGCAAAAGGAAGAGAACTGTAGTTTCTCAAACCTACAATATGTGGTTAGAAAATTTGAGGGCATCAAGCATGAAAGACAGGAGGATCATCTTATCAATTTGAAGCGTCTGATACCCAATACATATTGAATATGTACTGAAGTTTCGCTGAGTAAATATCGATATGTAATGGGTTATCACCGTCACATATCAATACGTACTAAAGACTGCTAAATTATATTTTTGGCAGAGTTTTCTTTTGCGTGCCAGGATTTTACACTACAGAAAGATATGTACTGCCAGTAGATAAGGATTTATACTTTTTCATTATTTTTATATTAGGTTAATGCATATGATTAGTATGTAGTAGTATCATAAGTATTGAAGCAAATTGGTATTTTTTACATACCTTTTTTGTAATAAAAAAGTTCTGAGTAAAAGTTGCGGTTTTCTATGAAGTTGATTTCTTCCAAAATTCTGGTATTCGTTCTAATATGTGTAATGTGTTTATTTTTATTATTGTTGATTCTTCATACAAATTTTCTTATATGATCTACCCTACATATCAGTACAAATCACTTCTGATTTCATTTTATAAAGAAACAATACATATCAATATGTATATTTGGATAATTTGATTAGTGTAGTGTGTATGATCTAACAGTACATATTAACATGTATTATGTGGAGAAAAAAAGCCCTAGTATATGGTTGATATGTGCTATTGAAAGTACTTTGTTCTTGACTAGTTCATGTTATATCTAATAGATACGGCTACTTTGTTCTTGGAGTTGAAATCTTCAATACATATTGATATGAATGCATATCATTATGTAGAATGTTGTCGAAGAGGTTACATATGTACTATTGAAAAGTACATATTCATCGGTATATATCGTCGTGTACCTGTTAAATGTGTTCTTGTTATTTTGTTTTCTTTGCATATTTTCCTGGCAGTACATATGAAAAGAGATATGTATTGAGTTCCGAAAGGACATTGAGTATTCTGAATATGATGTAATGTGCACTACATATTTTTCAGCAGATATTTTTGTTTTTGAAACTAATCCCAAGTACATATCAATACGTACATCTTGATACCATTTTTGATGCTGGTTGTGATGCTTGAATGCCAACAGTGTGGTTGAATATTAATTTTGTGATACTTGAAAATGTATCAAAACAAGAGTGCATATTGATATGTACTAGGTTGAAAAAAATAGTACATATTTATAGAAGCAATAATAGATATCGTTTCAAAACAACAATGCATGTCAATATGTTTTGTGTGAAAACCTAGTTTATATCTTACATACTTTTCAGTACATATTTTGTTGTTCGGATACAGTTCCTTGATATCTACTCTGAAAGGAAATAATGCAACATATCAATATGTACTACCTTGCAAAAGAAAAAAAATAAAAGTGTTCTTGTGCTTCGTTACATAGGTTTCTAACGCTTGAATACCAACAATATATTACATTATGTAAAAAACTGATTTCTGATGATTGAATGCAAGCAAAATGTTTTTGACATTATATATCCAATAGTACATATCTATATGTACTGATGGAAAGGTCCTTTTTTGTGATGCTTGAATACCAACAATATGTTTTTAACAGTTGATATCTACTCTTATATTACAATATACATCCATTTATACTGAAATAAATGACTTGTTTGTGCAGGTAATGTGAAGAATACGAAAAAGAATAAGAAAGCACCTACAAAAGACCCTAGGAGAATATACATATCTAGTTTTAAGGGGTTGTATATTCTTGTGAATACGATTAAGAATGAAGACCAAAATTGACTGACGCGCAATTGCAAATGATAAGTAAGGCGTCTTATGGGAATTTATTCATAATTTTTTGGTATCAACACTACAAGACAAGAGTAGATATCTCCCTATACTGGAAAATTAGTTAACAATGGCCATTAGTATGTATAAATTTTGTTGTGAATACCTTATAGATATTGATATGTACTACCCGTATTTTGTTGTGTAATAAGAACAACTTGGTGCTTGAATTCCCATTATTTTGTTGTGTAATAATAACAGCTTGGTGCTTGAATGCCCATCACAAATAAAGTACAGTATGTCTTCATTTCATTTTTTTTATTTGCAGTGTTGTATCGTTGTCTAATATTGTTAGTTTATATTTATAGTTTTGCAACAAACTAATCAGCATGAATACTTGGAAAAATGAAAGTATGAAGCCTTAAGTACAGGCAGTACATATATGCATGTACTGTAAAACTTAACAGGATAAGAAAACCAGGACTGAAACTCAGAATTATATTAGTACATGAAGAGTTCGCAAAACAAAAATTGAATGTGTTTCAATACTTCTTATAGTACAACATACTAGTCGTATGAACTTAATATAAGAGACTATGAAAAAAGTATGAAGCCTTAAATAATGGCAGTACATATCTTCTTGTAGTAACCTAGAGCCAAAATAAATTTCTGCCAAAAACTATATAATTTAGCCAAGTTTAGTAAATATCGACATGTAGTGAGTTAAAACCCAGTACATATCCACATGTACTGAGTTAAACCATATTATACATATCGATGTATACCGAGTATCAGATCCTTTTAATTTGATGAGATAATTCCTCCAGTCTGTCAGCTAGCAATGATGGATGTATGGTTAATTTGTTCTTCTTCCAACTGCAATTAATTAGGCATTTCTGGGGATAAATGACGATTCTCATAGACAAAGTTCGTGTGCTTCTTCGTCCATTCGAGGTGACTCCAAAATCTTGAATGGAGGGGTTTTATGGTTCCATTGCTCTATTTGATTCTCATCCACGTCAACAAATTCAGGGAAGTAAGACTGCAAAAGAAGCCACAAATGGTTAGAAAATAAACGGTCCACCCAATTGTAACCTCAATCAAACTAAAACCATGTGACACATCTAATAATACCTTTCCAGAAAGTTTTTGACTGTCCTCCCAAATATGATCATATGCTTATCTTTTTTATCTTGCCTATGTAATATTAAAAAAAGACTCAGAAAGATGGCCTCTCACATGTACATGAGTAGACATTGAGTTTTTCACTATCAAGTGAGATAATGAAAATAAGGAGCTTTGGTTTAAACTCAAGAGCCAACAATCCATATACGTAGTGAGAAAAAAGATAGCAAATATCACAGTACATATACACATGTACTGAAGAAAACTAGTTTACTTTTATTTTTGTTATACAACCAATACCAGTAAATGAGTAACCAGTAGGATCTTGAAAGATACTATTCAATTAACTAAATTTCTTGCTTACGAGGGGGCGCTGCCCTCTCAACTCCCGTTAACAGGTCTTAATTATTTACTGGGTAAGAGCCTAGTTTATGCTTGTATATGCACAACAATATGACATAGTTATAGCTATGTCCAGAGAATGGTGTGAGGCTTACTTGCCGAAAATGAATCCCGCATTTTCTTCAATGAAAGCACATTCATCTGTAACTGGTTTAGTAATATCCTGCAAGTAATAATACGTTAATCAGTTATAGAAAAAAGAAAACGACATCCTTTAAGAACTCAACCAACAATTTTGGACATAATTTGTATAATCACGTAGACATTAACTTCAAAGTGATGCTCTCATAACACCTGATAAACAAAATTTCATCAGGCATAGGTGGCATGAATATGTGAGCTCTAATCATAAGAAAAAGAACACCAACTAACCTTACTGGGAGGAAAAAATGTACTGCGAAATCAGCACATGGAAATATTTATTGCGAAAATTAGTACATGGAAATATGTATTGCGGAAATATCCTACGGTACATATTAATATGTAGTGTTAAAAAGCCTAGTTCATGGTTGATATGTACTGTTTAAAAACCCTTGTATTATATGATCCTACCTAAAATACATATCAATATGTAGTACGAACATGTCTAATAGCTATTAGCTGGGCTATAATAACTAACTTTGAAGTATTTGTCAATGTAATAAAAGAGCTCCCCCCCAGTACAAGCAAATATGTATTGTGAAACACTATAGACAAACATGTACTGTGAAATCACTACATGCATATGTGTATTGTGAAATCATTGCATACAAATATGTACCGCAAAATCGCTACAGATAAGTACAAGATCTAAATGATATTCTTTCATATGTATACTCAGAACGCTACTAAACTATCATGCTTCCTATGGATGCTTTCTCAGAAGCAGTGATAACTAACTAGTTCTCAAAACCCCAAATTTGCAATTAACAAAAAAACACACATTTAACCAAACTGCACCAATCTCAATCACATACCATTAGTCTCAATTTTCTTACAAATTTCTCTCCAAATTTACTAATTTCAAAAAACAAACAAATTCCTAAATTTCCCATCCACCAAACACAAATCCCCATATTTTTTCAAATTTCACAAAAAACCATACTAAAGACAGTACATATTTATATGTACGGATCATAAAATCTAGAAAAATATTTGAAATTGTGATTTTCTATAAATCTAGAAAGAACGAATCATACATATAATCAAAATGATATGTTAACAAAAGAATAAGATGATTTAATCAACAGAGTAGCACGAGTTCAAAATCATATTCAAAAATCAACATAAAAATATTAAATACGAACAAAAATGGGATTAAATCATGCAATTGAACAGTGTACATCATAGAAAAATGATAACAATTACTAGATCTAGAAAAAAAACAACCAAAAAAAACAACCAAATCATGAAATCGAGTTGCTCATCATGATTTCATTTGAAAAAACAAACATAAATTCAAAAAGCATAACAAATATTAAGGAATGGAGAAGAGGTTTATAGAAATTACCTGGGGATTTAAGATCGAAAATCTAAAATTGAAGAAAACCAACTGAAGCAGAGAGAAAACTGGATCCGAGCTGTTGAAAAAAAGGAAAAGAAGAACGAAAATACTTTCTTATCCTCTATTCTTGTATGTTCATTGCAGAAAAGATTATTTTCGGAATATAAAAATTAGGCATCATTTTACTCACACGTGGGATGGACTATGAGATAAAATTTCTGGTCCAAAAACATGTTTTTGGAACAGCGATTAAAAACATTTTATGACTGGACTAGTCATTAGACGGGTCTCTCATTCTAGGACTAACCAGTAATTCCTAGAAAAAAACAACAGGGAAGGCCCAATGGTGCTAATGGGTCTTTTTATCCACCCAGTAAACTGGTACCCATTTAGCAGGCATAAAAACAAAATATTTGATGATCAAATTCAGTTGGTCAACAAGGATTCTCCTTCAAATAGGATGCCAATATGGCATTATTGGCCCAGGGTCGGCCCATAGGGGAAGCAAGGAAAGCTCCACTTCGGGGCATCAATGCCAGGGGGCCAACAAAATAAGTGCTTTATATTTTGGGTTTTTATCAAATATAAAAACATTTTTAGGGACTTCTTCATAAAAACATGTGATGCGTGGGGTAGAAATTGAATAGTAAGGCTAAATTCGAAGTTCTCTACTCTTTCCACTAAATAATCCTTAATTCCTCTTGGATAAAAAATATCGCAGCTACTAGAATTTAGGAGGTATTCTAGTAAGGCATTGATTATCATGTACACGGCATAAATGACAGGAGGTATTCCAGTAAGAGCAGTTATTATGGCAATGAACAAAAATAAAAATTTGTTGAGCCGTGTGGATGAACAAATCGTATTCTCCATTATGGGAAATAAGGTAAAATGAACAAATCTGATATTTTAGGGTCCCACTATTGACTTTATTAACATAAACTAATAAGAGTTGGGTCTCACTAATGATTTTATTTATATATATAAACTAATAAGAGTTTGGTCCCACGGATTATTTAACTAATAAAATAAATAATAAAAAATAAACGATAATTATAATAATCAGGTTTTGGAGAGAGAATATGTGAGGGGCGATCTTCCTTCCAACTCCAGCGATCGATGGATCAGCAGCTAGACCGATGGATCAGCAGTTCGATGGATCTAGCCTGGGCGGAACAAACTCTGAGTTTGTTCAACCCATAGGAACTGCTCTAAGGCATTCACTTGTTATAAACACGATATAACTGATTACTGGCACCATTTGTTAAAGGATTTTCCTATCAAAAAAATTATAATACGCTTCTAGTAATTCAATTTTAAGTTATAATTGAAAATTGATAAGCTATATTAATTTGAACCCTGATTTTGGGCATACCTAAATCTTTCCAGGCATACAAAACAGTAGTCCCATTTTCGCCGAACCATGATCCAAAATATCATCTAAACAACCTTTATAATTCTGAAAATTATCTTAATCACTGATCAATATTACTAACACTAATACGTAAAGGGCAGATTTGCCATTAAAAAAAATTTGGGTTAAGGGGTAATCTTATTTTGCTGTTTCACAACCTTTTTTTGTCTTTATGCAGTGTGCCTGATAAGATTTGAGTATGCCCAAAATCAGGATTCATTAATTTCACTATTTCAAATTTTGTTTCCGGCAGTTACCATCTTTTTTTAGATACACGTTCACTTAAAAAAGAAACAAGCATTACGATCTTCTCAAAATAAAAAGAACAGTAAAAAAATATACTCTTGTTACACTAAGTAAAGCTGCAGTGTAAAAAAAATCCAGATAATTATGGGGGCAATTTCTTTTTAAGTCCACTTTGGGGCAAAAAAAAAAAAAAAAAAAAAAAAACAGGACCGGCCCTGATTGTCCTCAAACTTTCACTTTCACTTTCGAACATACTTCCTTGTGATTGTCTATTGATTCCAGGTTCGGTTCGTTTCTAATTTCGTGTTTTAACTGAGCAAAAATGTTGTTTCTTTTTCGTGCCAAGATCATGTCGTTTCTTAAGCCGTCCCAAAATAGTTTCTAACATTAATTGTGTCGGTAAAAAGAATAAAGAAAAGGATCCAAGGCCTTTTAGCTTGGGAGTAGGAAAGATTAATTGTGTCACCGAATTGATCACCGACAGATACAAAGATTACAAGCTATGGGCCCCATCTCTGCCACATTCATATCCCAATGCATTGCACGCAACCTTGTATCCCTTCGATGCCTCTCGGTGAAAATCGAAGTGGGATTTCGTTGTGAATCTAGCACAGCTCATATTCAAAACACTCTGAACTTTTAATTCTTTACTAAACGTGGGAGAAATTTGAAATCTGTATTGCAGAAGGGCGCAGTTTGTTGGAAATGTTCACTAGAATAGAAACAGTGGTCACCCTTCGCCGACCAACAACGGTTAGCTAGTGAGCTAGCAATATCCACGGAGCACGAGCATGTGGTCATCAAAGGAACGATACCGAATGGAAGTTGAAGAAAGATTTTAAGGAAGTTTCGCTCTGTCTCATGATAGAAATATTGAAACTGTTGATTTTGTTTTGTGCAAACTAATCAAGCTAGCTCTTCATCAAAACTCTTTTGCTACTAGATTAGCAAAAATCTCTATTCAATCAAATTTACTTCAAAACTTAAATTGGAAAGGTCTAAAACAATTTTTTGGTATCCTTCATTCATTCCATGTCACGGCCCCTGAGAAAATTTGTAATATTAATTATCAGATAGTGGAAGGATATCATGGTGCTAATTTTAGCCCAGATGACCACCTTTTGTTATGGTCATGTTTTCTCGTATGGATTTTGGTACACACTCACCCAAAAATGGTTCCCTGATAGCAATGTTGAAAACAGGTGCTATTATAAGATATTTTGCTTCTTAGGTCGACATAAACAGAATATTCCACTATTCTTCCATTTCATTATTGTTCCTAACATGACGTGTTATTAGAAAATCAAATGATCGTTCCAACCACAGAACCATTGACATGTGTTACCACCATCAAAAGATAACAATAAAAGAAACAATTTCTTCAACTTAATACAGTATATATCCTTATATCATATAATCTGAATAAACTTGTTTTTGCTCCAAAGAGAAAACAGAAAGAATAAAACTTATTTACTTTCATTTCAAGATGGGAAGACGTTTGCTAAGAAGAGTCCGGTTGAATCAGCTAAGAGCACAGCTGGGGGACATCTTGCCAAGCCAATGCAGCTCAAGCAATAAGAGACCATACAGCCGGTGCAGCTAACTTTGTATCCAGAGCTGCCCAACCGAAAAAGCATCACCTCCCTTTAACAGGTAAAAATAATTAGTCATCATAATTATACAAATCAATTAGCTAACTTTAAGTGAATTGATTGATTTCGGTTTGGAATGGGATATAACTGTACTGGCCAAATTGGTATATCTGGATTAGTTGTGGCTATAAATTTTATCCCGAGTTAAATTAGTATGCTAAGGGGTGTCTAAAGTACAGTAAGTTACCTTACTATCCCTACCCATAATTTTCATCAAAATTAGCCCCATCTTATAACGAAATCTAAAACCTATAAAGCAAAATATAAAATCTTAACCACCTTTCTTTCCCCATCTCCTTCCACCATTTTCAAAAGAATATCGAAAAGGTTTGATTCATGATTTTAAATTGTCATGGAAGAAAATTTTGGCCATGATCACGGTTGATGTTCTGAAAAGAATTACAGGAAAAATATTAAAAGACGTCGTCAACAATGATTTAGGTAGAAAAACTTAGGAGAAAATATTTTAATCAAGTGACATTAATTTATAAACCTAGTTTTTAACTTTCAATGAACCAGCAAATTTTTTTTAATCAACTCTCTCTATCTGATCAAACCAGGTGCGGAACCAGATTTCGACAAATGGGTGTGCAATTCACGAATCAACAAACTTAAGTGGTGCAAAATGCGCAAAAATGACTAATATTTAGCATAAATAGCTAAATTTAGGCTCGGGAGCCAACTGTACTGGCTGTCATGTTTCGAGTTGGTATCAAGCTATAAGATTCTCCACTGTCATTCTATAATTTTTCTCTACCCAACCCCGCCGACAACAGTTTAGCTGTCATTCTAGAACATGGTACTGTTGGTAAGATATTTTGCTTTTTTAGGTCGGCAAAGATAGAATCCTCCGTGTCATAATATATGCCAACTACCCTTCCCATCCTTCTCAAACATCACGTGTTTCAAGAGAATCAAACGATCTTTTCATCCACAAAGCAATTGACACGTGTTACCCCAAAATCTATAAATATATCCATACAAGAAGAGAGACATAGATAACAAGAAAACAAAGCATAAAACGACCAGTTCGAAGTTCAAATTTCTCTCATTTAGTAAACTCATTTCCTTTCATTTTAAGAGTGCGAAGATGTCTGCTAAGCAGACTCCCAACACGAATGGATGGGTTGAATCAGCTACGAACACAGCTAACACGGCTGGGCAACATGTTGCCGATGCAGCTAAAGCAACTAGAGACTATGTAGCCGATGCAGCAAACACTACAACGAATACTGCCCAACAGAAAAAGGAAGAGACCTCTGGTGTCCTTTCCGATACAGCTCAAAAAGCCAGGGAGCATGTTGCCAATGCAGCTGATTCTGTATCCAAAGCTGCCAAGCCGGAAGAAGAAAAAACCCCTGGATTCCTTGAAAAGGTAAATTTAAGTGTACTGTATTGATTGATATTGATTTGTTGTTAATGGAGTATATAACTAATTATATATGGTGTAAATATTACGCAGACTGGAACAGCAGTGGTGAACACGGCGCAAGGTGCAGTTGAGGCTGTGAAGAACACAATCGGAATGAATGACAAGAAATGAAGAAGTAGTTGTTAATCTTAACATCCATTTCCACCTACCAAGAACAAGATTACAATATGTTGTCCTTTTTCTGTGTAGATCTTGAATTTCTCTCATCTCTTTACGGATTTGTAATAAATGATTAGCAATGCAATAATGAAAAAAATGTTTGATTCATTATGTCATCAATTACTCTTGCCACTCGAGTATCTACCATTTTCATAGATCATGAGCATTATACTTTTTCACAGCTTAATCCAGATTTCAGCGTTGTAGATAATGTGGCTGACCCACCATCAACAAGCTTAATCCAGATTTTGGTCTTCTAGTCTCATACTACAGTCAAGGTCTGAGAAATCTGAAAGTCACGATACACGTCTCTGTATAGCACCCCTAAATAGGAAGTGACGACGTTATTTGGACCTTCATGTTTGTTATAACTTATAATGGATTTTCTTTGGACAAATCTCGAAATAAGAAGGCAAAAAAAATCCACAAAATAAACTTGTGTGTTACATTTATTCGGAACAAGGTAACCAAGATAGTAACAAAAACACAAAGGGTTATTGGACCAATTTAGTGTTTAACTAACTAGGGAGATTGGGGTATATCAAGTTAATTGAGGTATATTATCAGATAAGATAAAATATGGTCATTAGGAATAAATCCCCAACCCCCTTGGCCATATACGGTTGAAAATGGCTAAACTTCCATTGTTTAATTAGTACTACTAATCAACTTGTTAAGTTTAATTAATCTTGTCAGATTAATTAATTGAATTAGAAGTTATAAAATCTTGTTTTGGTTAGATTGGAATTATGGATTTTGTTGGAAGATTTTAGAGAAAAAAAATTGTTTTAAATATCTTTTTTTCGTTATAACATAAATGAAACCACACTAGCCAAACACTTCTAATAAGGGAGTTGCACAACTATTTAATAGTTTACAGAAGAAATCAACATTTTCAGAAGGCTGAGTACGAAAAATCGGCATTCTCGACTGAGAAAAAGCATACCGACTAAGTACCTTTCAGAGCTCAGTACATGAACACTCGGCATATGAAGCATGCCGACCAAACTTAGTCGGCACGCTTGACAAGAAACTAAGCATGCTGACCAGAAATAGTTTTTCGAATTTACAGTCATCTTGTTCGAAAATGCAACACACAGAGGATTAATAGACAACCGTCATCTTATTTTTACAAAACCATGACGATCAACAACAAAATTTGATACAGGAAAATTTGTTTTCAGGAAGTTGTTAATCGTCAAAGTTTAGGGATGAAAACCATGACGACCCTGTGAATATTAATTTAAGAAATATAACTCTTTGAAAAGCCGTCACGTTATTCATCCTACAACCTTGACGACTAAAAATAAATATGAAAAATCGTCATGCTCGATGAAGAGATACCATTCAAACAACAACACAAAATACTGAATAGAGTTTGAAAGAATTAATCAGCAATAAAAAAAAAAACTAATCGACGATTTTTTATCATTAGAAAACAAAGAAATATTGAGAAAAAAAAAAGAATTGATCATTAAATTGATGAAGAAGAATGAGGAAAAGAATAAGATTTGAATCTAAAATCAAAAAAATAATAATTTTAGTTATTATTAGGAGAAGGGTAATTAGGTAATTTCATACACATAGACACCCTTTTAACTCACCATTATGGTTGGGAACAAAATTTGGATAGCCCAATTAATCGGGGTATATACCCCAACTTGACCGGTTTTAATTATTTGATAAAAAATTAAAATCATAATTGTTTTCATTATATGTTTGATTAAGAAAAGGCTACGAAACGCTTCCTTTTCCGATAGGACGCATTTCCCAAATTTGCTCACACCCGTTTCTCAAACCTCGAAACAACCAGTACTACTTATATTATCCTATTTAAATACCATCCAAATGATATTATTTTTCGACTTCATGAAACAAAAAAATCAAGAATCATTTTGGTACCCAGTTTCATAATGATTCAGATAAATAAGAAAATCAACTTATTGTGGCTTATGAGATTAGTTTTTGCATGGCCTTACACTCCCCATTTCTGGCCAAGCGAAAACGTTACATATGAGTCAAATTTTATGGTCCAAATCTAGGGCAATAAACCTAGGTTTGTGGTTATTCCTATCTCGAGCCTACTACTAATCCCAATATTAAAGTCATTCCTCAAATTAGCCATTCGGACTATGCCACGTCTTGTTGTGGCTGTAGGAGGGTCGGTAACTACAACTTCATTAAAGAATCATGACACAAAATATCTCTTTACAGAAACAAATGAAGAGACGTCTAAAATATCTCTTGTCATAGTAAAAGAATTCAAAAGTCAAGACATCTCCCACTAGTTTACCTTGATCGACCTAAGTGCATGTGCCTTGATGAGTCACCTTGTCCTGCCGACTTCCCCCAATTCTTTAATCTCCACCCACTGTCATTAAGGTTTTTCTAGACAAAAGAGAAATCCCAAAAATTTTACAAGTAGTAGTAGAAATGTTGTCTCTTTGCTTCTGTGTAACTCAAACCCACAATTCCTTCTTCTGATTCTTCTTCATTTTCACTCGATTACAACCCAAAAATCCCCTTGAAAATTTAACACCCATAAAAATAATCAGATCATGGGAAAAAGAAATGGAGCTGGTTCATTGTTGTCCCCTCAAAACCTCCAATGGGTCTGTGTAATTGCTTCAGCAGTTTTAATAATCGCAAATGGAACTTCAATTCAGAAATCATTTATTGTTCCTCTGTTCATTTTACAAGCACCTGAAGAGATTTTTAATTGGATCAAGGGTGAAAATGGTGTTTGGGCGGTTTTCTTGGCCCTTGCCTTTAAACTGTTTTACATCTTTCCAAAAGAACTGGAGTTACCTCTTTATGCGATGTTGTTCGTAATTGCTTCTCCTCAACAAGTAGTTAAATTGAGAGGAACCCAGACTGGCTCTGTTATTTCTTTGTTGATTGCAGGGTTTTTGGCTTTTCAACATTTCTCAGGGATTGGGTTTGGAAATTTACTGAAAGGGTTTCAGCCAGGTTCTCTTCTTGCTACTGTTGGTGTTATTGGTATCACTCTTGCTCCGTTAATGCTTTTGATTGGATCGAAGTTATGAATGGATGGATGAATCTATGATGAAACAGATTTTAGGAAGAAAATTGGGACTGTGTGTAATCTTTTTGATGTAATGTTCTTTTTGAATTTGTAATACCGCCAACCATGATGCATACAGTTTGGAACGAGGGGAATACTAGTACAAAGTTCTAACTTCCAAAATTTCTAATGCATAATAAAAGTCAAGATGATAAATGTTATTGAATCTTAGTCGTTAATCAAATTCATTTGATCCACGAGATTCTCCTCGGCGAAATTTCTTTATGAGAAAATAACATTTAATCTCACATGTGCAAAACTCATGAAATTTCAGTGGAGGGTGTTTGTTTTCGTGTGGACTCGATGTCTGAATTTGACTGTACCGTTGCTGAATCAGATGTCACACTGTTTTTTTTTTCCTAAAGAATTTATTAACTCACGGAATTGGTTACACCTCTTGTGTCTGCATATAATGCTTCCACAATAAAGTTTGGTGGATTTTGAATCCAACTTGTCTGCTGATTTATTAAAGTTTGGTGGATTTTGAAATAAACGTGAATGTTTTGCCAGCTTGTCTGCTGATTTATTAATTTTCCTACTGATAAACTTGTAAGACCATAATGGGTGCTTGTTAAAAAGATTAATAACTTCCAAAGCTAGAGTTTGAGATTCTCATCGAACTTTCTGGTAGTCTCCTTTGGCCGCTGCGACTATAGTTTGAGCATCCATCTCAAAACACACTTGGTATATTTTGAGTTCTTCTGCCCAAAGCATAGCTCTCCTCAGCCCTTCAAGTTCTGCATGTTGTGCGTCTAGATATCCACTTTTTTATAGATGCAGCGTCCTTGTTCAAATTCACCTGCATCATTACAAAGTATTAGACCAATACCTGTGTGATATACGTTTAAGACAGATTTAAAAGCAGAATCAGAACATATGGAATAAGTAAAAGCATTAGGAGGAATCCAGGTCTGTTGAGAATTATTAGTTAAGTTATTTTGGTAGCTTTGTTGTTGTGTTCGCTTTATTCCTGATCATGTTATCTGGTTGAGATACTGAATAATGCGAATAGTTTCCATAGGGTTTGGCTTCTTCCCATCAAAAACACATCGACATCTTTCTTTCAAAATTTACCAACAAGCATTTGCCATCTTGATTATCCAGTCTTCATCTAATTTGATGAAATCGTTTGAGAACCAACTGGTGATCCAGTCATCCACCGTAGTATCAGCAGCTTCCATGCTTTTTCTAGCTCCAGGTATTGACATCCAAACAGCTCGAGCAAAGTGGCATTCCCATAACATATGCCTAGTCGTTTCTACAGCTTGATTACACATACTGCACATATCTCCAGAATACTGCATTACCCTGCCCATGCGTTCGTTTGATGGTATGATATCATTCATACACTTCCATAGGAAGGTTTTAACTCTTGGCAGAGTATCCAAGTTCCATAGGTTTTTTCCATAATAAAGCCTGATTCGCATCGTGCATATTAGCTGCATTAGTTTTGATGTCCACCAATTTTTTGTAGGCAGACTTAACTATGAATTGACCATTCCTTGTGAGACTCCAGATTAATCTGTCTGTAGAATATGTAGGTATTCTCATGTTAAGAATTTTCCCTTCATTAGTCGAAATTGCTACGAAAAGTCGTTAGGGTATTTCTTCGTCTACCCTGACTAGTATTAGTCCTTTATCTTTCTAGGTTGAGTACAGTGACGACTTTTTATCTCTGAAATTGACATTTACAGGGTCGTCATAGTATTCATACTTATACCTAGCCGACTAGTGTTGTAGTAATTAAGGACGTCATGTTTTGAAAACTTGAACCTTGCCGACCAATAACTGCCATAAAACGGTTTCTCTGTGTACATTTTTGCTTTTAGTCGGCATAGGTCTTTTACCTGTAACCGGGACGACCCTGTTTATAAGATTTTAAGTCGTTGGTGTTTGGAATTATCAACCTTTATGACTATAGTTTAGTCGGCATGTTATGAAATTAAAACCTTGCTGACCAATCATGCATTTGTAACACCTTTCTTTGTATGTTAAAAATCCTAGTCGGTATTATGATTTATTATCAGCATGCTGGCTACTAATGGTCGTTATCTTCCAAATTTTTCGACCATGCCGACTTTTCATACATTCAGAACTGAAAGTGTTGATTCCTTCTATAATTTTGAGTATGAAATCACTCAGCAGCTTTGCAATCCCCTTTGTAGAAGTGTTTAGCCAGCATGGTTTCATTTCCGTTACAAAAATAAAAAAAAATAATAATAATAAAAAAAAATCCTCAAAAATCACAACATATAATCCATGAGTTCAATCCAAATAAAACATAATTTCAAAATTTTAATTCAACTAATTAATTAATTAACCTAAACAGATTATTAATGTTAATTAAGCAAAGATAGATTATGCATTTTTAAAATAACTGGTTAAGGGGTATTGTGTTTCACTTCAAAATGACCAGGATTTTGTCTCATTAGGTATACCCCAATTAATCTTAGTGTACCCCAATCATTAAATTATTCGAAACAAAGCAATAAAAATAATTCTATAAGAAAATAATAAAAAATAAACATATCAACACCGTTGTTTAGATATGTTATAACCATTAGATAAGCATTTCAAATCATAATTCATTTTATTTTTTTAATAAACAATCGCTAATAAACCTTTTTTTCCAACATAATATTTTGCAATACAAACATCATTTTCATAGCCTTTCACTTCCCACCAACATACTTTGAGAATATCTGGATTTGATCGAATCATTCAATCGGATCTGGTTCAATGTGTTTGTTTTTCAAATCAGATCTAACTCAACTAACTTAAAATTATGTGAGTCAGTGGCTTGACTCAATGAGTCATGAGTATCGTATTCCCCAATTCAAACGATTCCAAATATAGAGTGAGGTTTGCCTCATATCACGAATAAGAACTAACACAAACCGAAACACAAATGAACTGATATCTAGTTCATGTCGAGTTAGGCTAAGTCCTGTGGGCTAGATTTGGCTGCTAAATTAGACAAAAAGCGTTGCAGATTACACAAAAGACGTTGCTATTCTTTAACACTACTTCTCTCCCGATATACCTCGCACGTGAACTCTTAAATCAAATTTTCGCATGTGAACTGAAGTGATAGTTTCGCTGAATTATTCAGCACATAGAAAATCAACTTTTCATTGCTTTGTTCAGCACAAATTGATTTATTTTTTGATCCGACGGCTGAGATGGTTACGATGTTTCATTCGGCGCAGCCACGAAAAATAATTTAGTGCATCTAAATGCCAGATTAGAACTGCCATAAGAGCTGACATGCCCTACTAATTGGAAAACCATAGGACATAGCCTTAGATACCAATCAAATCAGATCCGAACACCAGGTCGACAGAAAAAACAAATGTAAGACTTGATGAAGAATCATGACACAAAATATCACTTTGCCAGAAGAAACAAATCAAGTGACAAAATATCTCTTGTCAAAGTAAAAGAACTCAATAGTCAAAGCATCTCTCACTAGTAGTCACTATGTTACCTTGATCAGCTAAATGCATGTGCCTTGGTGAGTCACCTTGTCTTGCCGACTTCCCCCGATTCTTTAACAATAATCTAATCTCCACCCGCTGCCATTAAAGTTTTTTTTAGAAAGAGGAGAAATCCCCAAAGTTTTACAAGTAGTAGAAATGTTGTCTGTTTGCTTTGTGCAACTCAAACCCACAATTCATCCTTCTTCTCCATTTTCACCCGATTACAACCCAAATTAAAGTCCCCTTGAAAATTTAACACCCATAAAAATAATCAGATCATGGGAAAAAGAAATGGAGCTGGTTCATTATTGTCACCTCAAAACCTTCAATGGGGTTGCGTAATTGCTTCAGCAGTTTTACTAATCGCAAATGGAACTCTAATTCATAAATCATTTCTTGTTCCTCTGTTTATTTTACAAGCACCTGAAGAGATTTTCACTTGGATCAAGGGTGAAAATGGTGTTTGGGCAGTTTTCTTGGCCCTTGCCTTTAAACTGTTTTACATCTTTCCAAAAGAACTGGAACTACCCCTTTATGCCATGTTGTTCGTAATTGCTTCTCCTCAAAAAGTAGTTAAACTGAGAGGAACCCAAACTGGTTCTATAGTTTCTTTGTTGATTGCAGGGTTTTTGGCTTTTCACCATTTCTCAGGGATGGGGATTGAAATTTTACAGAAAGGGTTTCAGCAAGGTTCTATTCTTGCTACTGTTTGTATTATTTGTATCAATCTTGCTCCGTTGATGATTTTGATTGGATCGAAGTTATGAATCGGTGGATGAATCTATGACGAAACAGATTTTAGGGAGAAAATTGGGACTTGTGTCTAATATTTTTTTATGTGATTTTCTTTTTGAATTTGTAGTACAGGTATATTAGGATATGTAATGGTAATGGTAGATGTCATGTTTGTAATACCGCCAACCATGATGCATACAGTTTGGAACGAGGGGAATACTAGTACAAAGTTCTAACTTCCAAAATTTCTAGTCCATAATAAAAGTCAAGATGATAAATGTTATTGAATCTTAGTCGTTAATCAAATTCATTTGATTAATCTCACGTGTGCAAAACTCATGAGATTTTAATGGAAGGTGTTTGTTTTCTTGCTGACTCGGTGTCTGGATCTAACTCAACTCTTAACTCGTGCCAAATCAGATGTTAGGTTGTTTATCTTTTAGTTTTAGGCTGTTTATCTTTTAGTTTGAGTTAGAACTAACTCGTAATTTAATTCAGACCTGATTTTTAATTCGAATCCGTTTGAATCGGAAAATAAAATATCCATGATAAATAAAATCAAGTCACTGACTCATATATTTTTGAGTCAAATCTGACTCAAAAAGTAAACGTATTGAATTAGATTCATACGAATCATCATGTAATTTTTAATTAGATCCCGACAAGTCAGATAATATTGTAATTCATTTTTGGTGCCAAGTGTTTTGCAATGTTTCATCAAGAACAATTGCCACCCGGCCCACAAGGCCACAATTCTCTGTGGTCCTAAAATCTGATTTATGACTCTGGTAGGGCAAGTGCCCCATCCAACTGTACCAGATAATGACCGTTTTTAGTCTATTTCTTCATGAAACTTGGTAAGATATTTTAAATTTTAGGTCGACAACATAGATAGAAACATCATCATCTCTATAATGTGTTATTCTTCTATTATTGATTTAACATGGCGTGTTATTAGAAAATCAACTATCGTTTCCACCACATAGCAATCGACATGTCTTGCAGCAAAGTTATAGTATAAAGAAAAAAACTACCATTAAAATCTCTATAAATACACCCATACAAAGAAGAGAAAAAGATAACAAGAAACACAATTTGAATAAACTTATTTCCTTCTATTTTAAGAGTGCCAAGATGTTTTCTAAGAAGAGTCCGGTTGACAAAGCTGCGGATCAGGTTTCCAATGCAGCTCATTCATTATCCAAAGCTGCCCAGCCGAAACAGGAGAACGTCTTTCAGCAGGTATACATTAAAACATATCAACAATTATCATATAGTCATGTAGAAGTTAATAAACTCAAGCGTGTATTGTATGTAATTAATCTTTTTGACAGATTTTGATTTGTTGATAATGCATGGGAGTATAACTTTATGTTGTAAATCTTATGCAGGCCGGAACAACAATGATGAACACGGCACAAGGTGCAGCGGACACTGTGACCAAAACAACACAAGATGCGGTGAAGACTGTGAAGAAGACAGTGGGGATGAAGTAATTGTTAATCTTAACAGTCCATCCGCTTCCACCTACCAATATGTGAATGTACTATGTATCTACGGATTTTTCTTTCATCTTTGTACGTATTTCTGTTGTTTTTGCTTCATTTTTAAATGTCTTTTCTAGGTGTTTTTTTCATTTGTTTTGTATTGTTATAGTTTTCCTACCATATCTTTTATGGGATTGTAAAAAATGATCCACTATATATTCAGAATGAAATATGTTGTTATATCTTTCCTACCATATCTTTTGAGGGATCTGAAAAAATATACTCAAAGGATTCTCTCCTCCGAGAACCAAACGAATCCTTGGTCATCTTGAGCTTCTTCTTCTCGAATCGGCTCCTTTCTCAACCTATCTTTCCCCTCTGCTGCTTCGGCCAAATCCCTCTTTTTTTCTAGGATTTTAGTTGCTATTTAGAGTATGAGTATTTATCATATGTGGAAACCTAAAAAAAAATATTTAAAATACAAATCTTGTTTTGATAAGCATATCCAGTGGTAGTTGTATCCATATCTATTTTGATATATACTTGTCGCTTATTTATAGAAACAAAATCTAAAACATTAATTAAAATAATAACAAATTGATGACGTGGGTATGGATGGCAGGATGGGAGTCTCCAAAAACCCGTAATCTCCTCCAAACTCAAACTTTCACGTCATATTAAATTTTGATTATCCAACCACCATTGGAGAGGTTTTTTTTGTTAAGAGTTTCTAAAATCCTAGGTGGCATCAATATTTTTTAAAACCCATACTCCATTGGAGATGCTCTTAGTTAAGATATGAATACTTCTACTTGGGGTTTTGTTTTTCAACAACCTTTCTTAGTCTGCCTCTCTGTTTGAATCGATTTAGTTTTTAGTTAAGTCTTTTGTTGTTCGTGTAATTTCATTACTTATTTTCAATGATTTTCTGCTTGGGTATTTTATTGTTGCGATTCTAAATCTTGCAAGAGTTTTGTGGTTGATTGAATTGGTTTCCTGTTAATGGTGAGATTTTTCTAATCAATTTCATATTTAAGATCTTGTTGACTTTTCAATCAAGTAGCACCAGTTATGTGTTAAAGGAGTCCACACATCAACCTCAGGTCCTCAAAAAATATTCAGGAAGTAACATCAGTAAAGATTACTTCGACAGCAACATTAATAGGCAGCGTGAATCTGATGCAGATTCACATTCTAGCAGCAACAAGGTTTCCAAAGACACGGCTATAAGTTTTTACCACACCAACTACACCAAGACCGCTTTCGATATCGACCCTTATCATCCAGACCAATTCAGCAAAATGCTAAAAAATTTAGATTTACATGTTACTAAGGGTACTATTACTTTGAAAAAATCATTGGCATATGGCTGGATCTATGGATTCTGTTATATCTATATCACATGCTCGATTGTGATTTAGAAAAAAACCTTGAGACATGGTTAGATTTATGGATCCTAACATCCTCATTGCTTTTATATGTTTGTATGGTTTCGATGCATTACTTTTGATGTAACCAACACCGTTTAAACTTGTCTTTTGTTACCTCTGAATTGGTTAGAAATAAAACTTTTATAGTCACGGGACTATAGTTTGTGTGAAACTTTTGAAATTCATGTAACTGTTGGATACTCGTGAGTCAGAGTTTTTATGATCAACATATTTAAGGCTTGCCTATTTTTTGAAAAAAAAAAAAAGAAAAAAAAAAAGAAAAAGAAAAGATACATCATATTAAAGCACTACTCTGTCGAACTCACAAGTTTATCTATCTCAAGCTTGTTGTCTATGTTAGATGCACAAAACTATATCTTGATTTCTAGTCTACTAAAATCTGTCTCGGACTAGGATTAGAGTATGGTAGTTAAGTATCATACATTACTGAATAACCCTTGAAAATTGAAGACTGGAGATCAAACAAACACATTTGAAGTACTTCATCGACAAAGAGGTATGTGAATACTAAACGATCCTATTTACTCACGATATTTACCATTATCTCTTTATGAGACTATGTCGTATGATTTTAATTAGATTTAATCTTGAAAAGAAGGAATTTCGAGTCAAGCTTGCCTTGTTAAATATCTCGAAATATGATTCAAGTAATGAATGTTTATAGATCCTTAGAAATCTTAGTCAAGAACAATTTATTGTTCAAGAACTATTTTTGATTCAAGTTAATCGTTTGGATGTTTCCTAAGCAATGATATTTCATATCTATGACGATTGGGAATGTTTCAAATCATTGAAAGAGAGTTTCAGATGTACTGAGATTCTTGACACAAGGTAAGTATGCTTACCCTGTATGCGTACCCTAGTCAACTGAGTTTCGAAACAAGGTAGGTACCAGTACGCGTACGTACCCTAAGGTTCGTGTACCATCGCAACCTGAATTCACAAACTGGTCCATAGGCACGTGTACCCCCTACACATAGCCACATATAATACGAATTAAAACAGATGTTCATAAACTATTTTCACAAATATGTTTGGCATTGCTACAACTCTCATAAACACTTCTAAGATAACGTTGATCACTAAATCACATTGTATTTGTGAATCATGGTTTACGTCTCGAGAGTTAAATGAACATGATTATGCTTATACGTTCATATGACACATTTGCCATGAACTATATTGTACACGGTTCCAGGTGCCTGGACCATAATGTATATTATTCTATGCTTACATGAATTCCTAATAAAAATTTCATTTAAACTGAGAAAGTGTTTACTTGAGTCTTAACTTATCTTAGCTTGAATTCAGAGTAACCTATAATCTTGAAATTCTATAAATAGAGGCTCAAAAAACCGAGAATCCCAGTCCTTGACAACTATGTGCTTAGTTGTATGCTAGAGTCGTCCTCTATTAACCTATGTTTTCTATGAGAAACATTATCAAGTTTACGACTTAAAAAATTTACTTGGGATTCATAAATCCAGGTCGAACTATCTTTACCTTGATAGTTCGTATCTTGATTTTGTTCTTATTGATTGTCGAGGTTTTCGTCAATCTCCAATCAAGAACGAGAAAAATAGAAATCGCAAAGTTTTATTCGTCTCATACCTTGTGATTCCTCAAGATAGATTTTATAAAACTCTTATTTGTTGATAGGTTTAAGATTGTCCTTTAGAGGTGGTTTGTAATCCAGGCTTCTCACCTAACTGAGTGTAAGTGTGCAAAATTCGTAAGGTGTTAGATTTGTCTATTCCAAACAGATTTCCCATTGATAAAGGAAAATGAAATAGGCTTATTTGTTAGAGGCATATTGGTATAGAAAATCTTTAGTTAGGTTGAAGCAACTCTTTGGCTTTAAAAGACGTCAGTTATGGGAATCAATTATGTAGAGACTTGAAGGTTCAAGAGACATAAGGAGCACGACTGCAACTGAATTGCTTGGAGGGTTAATTCTTTCTCAGTTACATTCCAGTCCGAAGTATGATAGTAGGCTAATGTCTGTAGCGGCTTAATACAGTTTGGTGCTCAAAGCTGGACGAGTTCCCGAGAATTTTTTACAAGTGCAGTCCTCCTCGTTAACAAAATTCTTGTGTGTGCTTTTTACTTTTCCGCATCTTTTGATTATTATAAAATATTACAAGGGTTCATATTCCTATCAAACAACAGTAAAAACTCCATATATTAATAGCCTTGGGACTTCACAAAATTATTAATATATGAAGTTTATTAATATAGGGAGGTATACCAAAAAAAATTGCTCGACAAGAAGCTTTAAACATGCTCGAAAAATTGGAAATATTTTGGCTTCAACAAGAAGGTGCACATAGTAACGAGGTCTTTCGCATACGCAAATCAAATATGCGATAACAAACCAAAATATTACATCATTTTCTCAAACAACTATAGATATATATTTTTCTTTATCTTAAATTTTGATGTAACAAGTTCTATAATTTTCCGATTATGTCGATTATATTAATATATGGAGGTAGATTCCTTATGGTGGGACTAGAAAATCTATTAATACTAAAATGTGGAGTTTATCACTATTTATAACTAGCCCAAGTTGGGACCATGATTTTCTATTAATGTATAGAGTATCAATATATGGAGTTTTTACTGAAATAAGATGGTGGTCCATCAAGAGGAACCCAAACTGCATCTGTTATTATTTGTTGATTGCAGGGTTTTCATTTCAATATTTCTCAGAGATTGGAAATTTGCTGAAAGGGTTCCAACAAGGTTTTATCCTTACCATTATCAGTATTATTGGTATCACTCTTGCTCCATTAGTGCTTTTGATTGGATCAAGATTATGTACGAATGAATTTATTATGAAAGATTTTAAGGAATAAAACTAAGACTATGTGTAATACTTATTATGTAGTTTTGTTGTGACACAAGTAAAATGTAAAATAAAATTATAGTCATATATATATGTAAGGGACAGGATTAAATGACATGGTTAGAATGACATTATCTTGATATTTTGGCGTCATTTTTCTTATAAAATCCAACCTACAATAAGTTTATAGCTAATTTTTTTGTGACATGTTCCTCTTATAAATATCTACACTCCAACCA
The DNA here is from genome assembly GCF_003573695.1 of Papaver somniferum. Classification (NCBI taxonomy): domain Eukaryota; kingdom Viridiplantae; phylum Streptophyta; class Magnoliopsida; order Ranunculales; family Papaveraceae; genus Papaver; species Papaver somniferum. The sequence continues at coordinate 1,736,314 of NW_020618825.1, forward strand.
AAAATGAATGCATCCCGATATGTATAAGACCACCATTTGTGGATGGTGAAATTTCATATTTCGAAATATGTTCATTTTTGGTATGAATGTAGAGTTTTATAAGGGGAATATGTCACCAAAATACTGCCTTCAAATTCATTGTCGATTGAATTTTATAGAAAAAATGGTGTCATATCATTCTAACTGTGGCATTGGATCCTTCCCATATAAAGCTTACTTATCTCGTCAATTTTTAATCCATTTTAAGTGTATTGAAGAGTTATGGATTTGAAAAACAAAAAATGAATTAAGTGCATAATCACGAGGTCCCTATTTTATGCTTCAAAAAAGTGAAAGTAAAAATAAAAATCACACTAACCGATATGTAACACGGCAAATCATGATCCATAGAGTTTGGAAGGAGGGGAATACTACTAGAATATTACAATGTGTCCATCGTTTAACTTGGTTCTAACTTCCAAAATTTGTAATGTCTGACCTTCGATACTTAACCTCTAGAATTTCTTAGTATTTTTACAGTCCGCGAGTTATAATCCCAAAGGTGTCACTATCCATCCATAAAAAACTCATCAAAATAAAAGTAACACAAAAACCCCAAAGAATTTGATGAAACCAATTTTAAAATTTAGGATTTTTGTATCAATTTTTAAAAATTTGGAGTTTTCGTATCAATTTTGTTTAAGATGGAGTTTTAATGGATCTCAACATTTGAACATGATTTTTATATCACGAGTTTGGTCACCTTGAATTTTTATGACTAGTTCTGATATTTTTATTCTAAAGTGTGTGGTTTGCAATGGCCATCACAATCGCAAACAATCGCTACCGCGGCCCGGTCAACAACAGTTGGCAAGCGAAATAGTAATATCTACATACGCCCGGCCCGTGGTCCTTAAATTTGATTTTAAGACTCTGGTAGGGAAATTGCCCCGTCCAACTGTACCAGATGACGAGTCATGTGGTAAGATATTTTGCTAGATATTTAGTCGACAACATAGATAAAAATCCTCTGTATAGTGTGCAGTGCTACTAATGATTTTAACATTACGTGGTACTAGAAAATCAACAACGACAGTTTCCACCACTAACCAATTGACATGTATTGCCACTAAGCAACGACAGTTGTCACACAATTGACATGTATTACTGGGAAAAAAAAAGAAACTCTCAGTAAAATCTCTATAAATACCCATCAAGAAGAGAGACAAAGATAACAAGAAAAAGAAAAGCAATCTCTTCATCTTATATATATCATACAGCTTCTACCAATTTGAATACACTTATTTCCTTCCATTTTAAGAGTGCGAAGATGTTTTCTAAGCAGAGTCCGGTTGACAAAGCTGCCGATCATGTTGCCGATGCAGCTCATTCTGTATCCAAAGCTGCACAGCCGAGTCCGGTTGACAAAGCTGCGGATCAGGTTTCCAATGCAGCTCATTCATTATCCAAAGCTGCCCAGCCGAAACAGGAGAACGTTCTTCAACAGGTAAACATATCAACAGTCATCATATAGAAGTTAAAATTAACTCAAGTGTGTGTCGTATTCTTTTTGATTTTGATTGTGATTTGTTGAGAATAGATGGGGCTATAACTATGGTGTAAATATGTGCAGGCAGGAACAACAGTGATGAACACGGCACAAGGTGCAGCAGACACTGTGACGAAAACAACACAAGATGCAGTGAAGACTGTGAAGAAGACTGTGGGAATTTGTTAATCTTAACCAATCCATTCGCCTCCACCAACCAATAAAAACAAAAATAAAATATGCCCATGTACGTATTTGTGTTGTTCTTGCTGATTTCGATGTACCATTGTAGTCCTAGCATATCTTTTACGGGATTGTAATACATAATTCTCTCGATATGCATAATGAAATGTTTCATTCATCGGTCAGTTATTTTTATCTACGGGCATCCGGGACTAATAATTCTCAGTACGCCCCTCACATTTAGACTCGTTGGGTTTAACATGTGGACAATAAATCGAATGACGCGGAATAAAGGCGCGGTCAAATGACTCATCACAAATAGCCTGCTTTGATATCATGTTAAAATATCCAACTCAAAACCAATTGGAATGATTATAAATCGCATGATCTTAGATAACCCAGACAATATGGGATTAATAATCTCAGCATTGTCACTTCAAATTTTACACATTTTCATAACCTCGGCATCGAACTGTTTGATAAGAGGGTTATAATCAACTTTCAATCCATTTTAAGCTTATCGAAGATGTAAATTAAGAAATACTACCTCCGTTTTTTAAACAAAAATATTACCGCCTTTTCATTTTAGCTTAAAAAATAGTTCAAAATTGAAAAAGTGATAGTATCTTTTTTTTTCTTTTAATGGAGAGAGCAATAAAAACCCTAGCATTTTTAGGGGCCACTCAAAAGGAATTAAGGGTCACTTTTGTTATTCCCATCTATTGAAGAGTGTTAAGAGGTGTCTTGAAAATAGAAATTGTTTATGTTGTCCTTCACCTTTATACTAAATCTAAACCTATATCCTTTAATTTCATATCCTCCTCTTCTTCTTTTTTCTACTCATCAAACTTTTTTTCATGGTTTTAAATTTGAATGAAGCCAAAGACGTAGATCAAACCAATTTTATGATTGATTGTTTAAAATTAAAACTCAAAATTCATTAACCTTAAAGTTGAAACTTAGAACATCAAAAAAATTCGAGCTAAATAAACAAAATGAATAGATGATAGTAGTTGTGATCCAAAATTAGGATTTGATTGCTTGAAATCAAAAATTTGATCGAAATCAAAAATTTGATCGAAATTTTTTCTAAGATTTGCAGTAGCAGGAATATAATCGGTAGATAACAATCAATTTATCTACCGATTATGGTTGATCTTCTTGGATTTACAGTAGCGGAAACATAATCGGTAAATAATAATCTATTTTACCTACCGATTATGGTTGATGTTCTTTATTTCTGAAGAACATCAACCATAATCGGCAGATAAATTAACTGTTATCTACCGATTGTGTTTCTGCTACTGCTTCAAATTTTCTATACTAAAATTAAACACAATCGGTAGATAATGAACATAATTGACTACCGATTATGGAAGTACCAAAATTCAAAAACTGAAGGATTTTGGCAAAATCTCATTTCGGGGACAATACACATTCGGATGTTAAATTAACACAATTAACTACCGATTATGGTAGTACTAAAATTCGAAAACTGAATATATTCGGAGGTGAAAGTAACACCATTTACTACCGATTGTGGTAGTACCAAAGTTCGAAAATTTTAGGATTTTGGCTAAATCTCATTTTGGGGACAATATACATTCGGAAGTTAAATTAACTACCGATTATTGAAATACTAAAATTCGAAAACTGAATATATTCGGAGGTTAAAGTAACACCATTTACTACCGATTATGGTAGTACCAAAGTTCGAAAATTTTGAGATTTTGACAAAATCTCATTTTGGAGTCAATTCACATTCGGAAGTTAAATTAACTACCGATTATGGTAGAACTAAAATTCGAAAACTGAATATACTCGGAGGTTAAAGTAACACCATTTACTACCGATTATGGTAGTACCAAAGTTCGAAAATTATAAGATTTTGGAAAAATCTCATTTTGCGGCCGATATATATTCGGAAGTTAAATTAACACAATTTACTACCGATTATGTTAGCACCAAAATTCTGAAATGTAAAAAAAAAAAAAAAATTCTCGTAACACTAACTACCGAATTCCTATTTCACCCCCGATTATTGAAGGGTAATTTGGCCATTACAAAAAAAAGATAAGGGGTGAACTCAACTTAGGTTTGGGTGACCTTTTTTGTTTTTATTGTTGGACCCTAATTCTAGGCCTGTCAATAGATACCGATTTCCGTTAGCCGATACCGATAATCTGTTAGCCGTTACCGCTACCGTCCGACATATCGGTAAACGGATATCCGATACCGATAAGTTAATGGATAATCCCTTCTTAACGTAACAGTAGTGGAACCGTGCATTTCCGTTAGGTTTAGTTCCGTTATCCGCTAATGTGCGTATTGCACGTGTAAATTTTTTCACTTGTGTTGTGTTTGTGTATCGTCGAAAATGGAGATGGAGTCATGGAGATGTCTTTTTCTTTTCAAAAAACATTATTTTTTCTTTTGCTAGAAGCCTAGAACATCTGAATATTTGTATGTTTGTTTTTGTGTGTGTGTGGCATGGATTTAGAGCCTGTTTTGTTGGATTTAATAGCTGATATGTGTTTTTAGCCTATCTTCTGTTTGTACCGGATGGTAACGGATAAATATCCGTTATCCGGTAAATCCAACGTAATGGCAACGTTTTTGATTTTCCTATTTCCGCCGGAACTTAACGGATAACGGATATCCGCTAATTTTTAATGGTAGCGGCAGCGGAAGAGACAATATCCGTTACGTTAACATCCATTGACAGCCCTACCTAATTCCTTTTGAGTAGCTCCTAAAAATGCTAGGCCAAGATAAAAACTGGGTGCATAATTGTTTTTTTTTAATAACTACAGTGTTGTAATGTGTCGACCATTATGGTAAATTTTGGATCTTGATCTAGCTAGGTTGAGACTAGGACACCTTGATAGCTTTATCTCCGAGAAATCTTTAGAGTTTTTGTTTCTAAATTTTGTACCACATAATCAATCAGTTGATGGAGATATTGGGATGTTATACTAATTTGAATATCTCCATCATAATACGATATATACAACCTGCAAAACAGATGCTTCATTAGAAGAAACAAAAACGCAAAACATAAAGAAAATCGAGTTTTTTAAGGCTAATTTTGATTTCATGTAATGAAATTTCCATACTGCCCTCGACTCGAAAACTCTTGTCAGTGAAATTCTGTTTGTCACTGCGACTTTCTAGATTAGAATCTCGTGGGGCCGAGATTGAAATATTCGTATATTATACGAAACGAGACTGGGAACCCAGTGTGATCTCTGTTGAGACTGACTACACTGGTATCGACCATCAAACTAGGCTCTAATTTCGAAATTTCTAACACATAATAAAAGTCAAGATGATGAAGATTATTGAATGTTTGCAAACTAATTCCATTTTTATTTAATTTTTGACTATTCCCGAAAAGAATTTATCAATTAAGAATATAAAGAAGAACCGAAAAAAGAAGGGGGGAAATTGTTTAGCCAAATTTATTCCATCCGGTCTGGAATCTTGTTCCTGTTGCTATCATTTGGAGTTTGTGGAAAGAAAAAAACGCAAGTCTGTTTACTGACAAGAGAAGCAATGCTATTCGAGTGGTGAATAGAGCTATCTATCGTCTCTTTACTTGGGCTCTAGCAATTAAAAAGTTTGATTCTGTTAACTCGTCTATTGTAATGACTGATTGGTGTAATATCTATTTTAATCCTGTATAGGTTGGTAGTCTGTGTAGGTTGGTAGCCTATTACCTTCCTTCTCTTTTTTTTTTCCCGTATCTTGCTCAGGTGGTATAGCCTTTACATCCTTTATTTTTTTGACCAATAAACTCTTCTTTGCTAATAAAAAAAACAAGAAAACAAATTTATTCGATCCAGGAGAGTCCTTCTTCAAATAGGATGAATTGTTCTAAATGCTCACAAATACATCTTATCAAAAGGAGGATGCGTTGGTTATCTTTTAAAACCAAATGACAACAAATTTAAAACTAGTTTTTTCGTTAAGGCATATATATGTATGTAAACAGCAGTCCGTAAAGTAGTATTAAATTTACTCCAGCTCTAATTATGACGATAGAAAGATAAGTATTTCAAGACTAGCTAAAAACCCACTTTCTTAAGATTACGAGGTTCATTCAAATATGAAATGCTATCTTAGAAATACAACATCCCAGACATGTATGTATTTTGAGAAAAATGGGTCTATCGTCCAAGTTTTCTTAAAACATGATTTAAATGAACAAGTAAACATTAAGAGTTTCATCAAAAATCCTAGACAGTTATGTCTTTTCTATTTATATGTTTTTTTTAATCATTTTCTCTCTCCAATTTGAAAATAATCACAAAAAAGATAATCATAACTTGCAAACTATAACTCCGATTTAATTATCCATTTTTAAACTAGAATGAAACTGGTATCAAATCCTTCTCGTTATTATTGCTATAACCCAAGCCCAATATTTTGATAGAACCCAGAAGAATAAGCCCAAATTTAAAGCAGAAGCTCTAAAAACATAACAATCTGAATCAAAAGCAAACAACAATAACTAGATTTGTGCCCCTGCGTATTTATTTTTTAACTTGGTGTGTGCGGGATTTCGTCCCGCGCCGCGGCGATGTATTTTGATTTGGTGTGAGCGGGGCTTCTCCCCGTCCTGTGGCGATGCATTTTTGATTTGGTGTGCGCCGGACTTCGCCCCGCCCCGTCCCGTGGAAATGTATTTTTGGTTTGGTGTACATTAAATAGGTAGAAAATATGTGTAAAATTTATTTATTTTTTCTTTTTAACTTGGTGTGCATACGGCTTCGCCCTATCATTGGCAATGCATTTTTGATTTGTTGTGCGCTGGGCTTCGCCCCGCCCCGTGAAAATGTGGTGTGGCGGAGCAAATACATTAAATAGGTGGAGGATATGTGCAAATTATATTTATTATTTCTTTTTATGTTCGCAAAAAATATGCAGATTTTTTTCCCCTTTATATATTAATTTAGAAAATAGTCATAATATAGTAATTACTCGATTTCCAAATTGAATTTGAACTTATATAAAATTCCAAACACGGTAAGTTATGTTTTCCTTTTAAGTTTGTAATTGTTAAACCAGTCATATGTTGCCAAGTGTTGGAACAATTGAGGATTTTAAACCTGCAAAAAAAAAGTTAAACACAAAAAGAAGATAACGGCTGAGTCACGACCAGGTCGCTCTCTTTAAGACGTTTCATGGCTCTGCCTTGAGTTTTGTGCAAGCAGTTCGCTCTTCGTCACAACGCCCCCAGGATAAAACATCCGAGATAAAAACTCTCTTCGATCCCACACGCACACAATGAGATATTGATCACTTTCACTCTTTCTTATCTTGCTCAGAAAAACTAGTCTCTTAATTCTCTAAAAAAAATTGGTATTGAAAACTTATTTTGCTTCTGCTTCCAAAACTGATTTTTATAGCCCAAGCAATGAATACGAATTAATGCAAAATAAGTTGAATTTATTGCAAATATTATAAATTTCATAACAGTATAAAACGGGCAAATTAATCGTACCATAATTAGCACAATTATCAACGTAATTAAGGGCAGTAAAACTGGGTTGAAAATTCTTTTCAAAATCAGCAAAAATAACTTTCCAAATTCAAGAGACCTCCCAAGACCCCCAAGGCCCCGCTCCCGGAATAATTAAATATATACATATTATTTATATATATATATACCCAATCAGTAGGGGGATTTGATCCTGAGACCTCACCCTCAAGGCCTAAAATGCTTAACCACTGGGCCAAACTCGAATTGTTGATAAAATGCACAAAATAATTATTTTAAAACATATATCCCAACAATCCCCCGCTTATATTTTTAAAATTATTGAGCAAGATCCATATAGTTATGTGCATAAGAAAAGGTATCTTTCGATTTTAGACCTTTACATAGTATTAAATTCTCAGAACTCTGACATAGAGTGAACACATGTCTTTGAAATCTATGGAGAGAACAGATTAATTAATACGCATACAACTATACTAAGAGTAAAGTCCTAAACGCCAGCACATTACGGCCTTGTGCTTATCCCAGTTTCAATGAATGTTCTAGAGAACTTCCCATGTTCTCATAGAAAGCGGCCACACTTTCTCATTCACATAGGTGAGTCTATCAAAGGTACTCCTGTAGCTTGGTACCCCACTATATACAGAGCTATAAACTTCATTAAGAGTTAAAGAACTCAACCTTAACCCGCTTCAGAATATCATGCCATGGGAAAGATACATGATTCTATCTTCATATCATTTGTGAATCGTTATTCCATTTGAACCTATTTATAGGTGGGTATCCATCACAAAATGACTCAATTTCTAGTGGGCAAAAGTCCCATGCCTTTAGAGGTATACAATACCTTTTCTCTAGCTAATCCTTTCGTCAAAGGATCAGCTAAGTTCTCTTCCGACCTAACATGATCCACATGTACATCACTAGTTGTGAGAAACTCTCTAACTGTGCTGTGCTTTTGACGCATTTGTCGATTATTACCGTTATAAAATCAGTTATGTAATTTTGCAATAGCCGCGATACTATCACAATGGATCATAATAGCTGGTATCAATCTATCCCATACAGGAATTTGAGAAAGCAGGTTTCTCAACCATCCCGCTTCTTCACTAGCTGCTATTAGTGCTATCAATTCATAGTAGATTGAGCCGGAATTGTCTGTTTCTTTGACTTCCAAGACACAACGCCATCAGCAATCTTAAACAAATATCCACCAGTGGCCTTGGAGTCATCTGAAAGAGAGTTCCAATCAGCATCGCAGTATCCTTCAAAGACTGCAGGAAACCTCTTATAGTGTAATCCTAGGTTAACGGTCTTTTTAAGATACCGCATAACCCTCTCAACTGCATTCCAGTGTTCCAAACGAGGACAACTCGTAAACCTGCATAAAACCCCCACTGCATATGCAATGTCTGGTCTGGTACAACCAGTTGCATAACGAAGACTACCAATTATACTAGCATATTCAGATTGTCTAACGCTATCACCAATATTCTTAAGCAGTTTAACACTAGAATCAAAGGAGTACTCACAGGTTTACAATAAAAATAGTTGTACTTCTTTAAAATCATTTCAATATAATGAGACTGATCCAAAGAAATACGATCATTAGTTCTAGTAATTTTAATTCCCAGAATTACACTAGCTTCACCAAAATCTTTCATTTCAAAGTTAGACTTAAGCATATTCTTAGTTTCTTCAACCACAAACAAGTTTGAACCAAAAATCAACAAATCATCCACTACAAAAAAATCATGATGCATGCATTATTTTCAAACTTATAGTATATGCATTTGTCACTTTCATTAAATCTGAAACCATGTGAAATCATCAAATTATTAAATTTTTCATGCCATTGCTTAGGAGCTTGTTTCAGACCATACATTGACTTATCTAACTTACACACTTTATGTTTTTGTCCAGGAACAACAAAACTTTAAGGTTGTTCCATGTAAATTTCTTCTTCTAATTCACCATTCAAAAAAGTTGTTTGAACATCCATTTGATGAACAACAAGATTATGCACAGCAGCAGCAACAACAGTAATCAAAACACGAATAAAAGTCAATCTTGTAACAGGGGAATAAGTATCAAAGAAATCTACATCTTCTTTTTGTCTAAATCCTTTAACTACCAACCTAGCTTTGTGTTTGTCTACTGAACCATCAGGGTTCAACTTCCTTTTAAGTTTCCATTTACAACATATTGCTTTGTAACCAGGGGGTAAATCTGCTAGGTGCCAAGTTCCGTTAAGATTATGGGAGTCCATTTCATTATCTATGACTTCTTGCCAAAAACCGGATTCAGGTGAATCAAGTACCTCTTGAAGACTAGAAGGGTCTTCCTCTAGGGTATAAACTTCAAATTCAGAACCATAGTGTGTCACAATCCTAGCCCCATTGCTTCGCCTAGGTTGAATTTTAGCGTCTCTACTTTCTGCAGTTCTAGGTTCTTCTATTCTAAGTTCAGAACTTGTACTAGGTAGAGAACCCCCACTATTTCTAGATTTAAAAGGAAATCTAGCTTCAAAGAAATCAGCATCAATAGATTCAATAATAACATTATTATTAAGATCAAAAAATCTATAAGCTTTACTGTTTTGAGCATACGAAACAAAAACACATTCATAAGCTTTACTATCTAGCTTTGATCTTTTGGGATCGGGAATACGAACATAAGCCAAACAACCCCATACTTTAAATAAGATACGTTTGGTTTTCTGTTTTTCCATATTTCATACGGTGAAATTTTATTTTTTTAAATTGGTAACACGATTCAAGAAATAACAACACAGTCAACAAAAATTTTCCCCACCAATGAGGGGTAGCACCAGAACTCAACAAACATGCAGTCACAAGAGTAGTAAAAGTACGATTCTTTCTTTCAGCTTTTCCATTCATTTCAGGGTTATAAGGAGCAGTTTTTTCATGTATAATTCCAGAAGATTTATAAATTTCAATGAATGGTTTAGAATCATATTCAGTTCCCCTATCACTACGGAATCTCTTAATTTTCATACCAAATTGATTTTCAACTTCAGTAATAAAAACCTTAAATTTTTCAATAGCTTCATTCTTATGTCTTAGCAAGTAAACATATGTATTAATTAGAATAATTATCAATAAAAGTCATGACATATCTTTTTCCATTTCTAGTTAAAATACCTTCATATTCACACAAATCAGAATGCACTAACTCTAAAGGCTCACATTCTCTAACAACAGATTTATGGGAACTCTTGGTTATTTTTGCTTGACTACAAGATTCATACTTTTCAAAGTCATGCATGGATGGTTTTGGAATAAAACCTTGTTTGCTCATGGTATCTACTGATCTACTGTTCACATGACAAAGTCGAGCATGCCAAACATTAAAAGTACATACCATATAAGAAGAAGATGCAATTTTATTCATTTCAACATTAAGCTTAAACATTCCATCTGCAGCCTAACCTTTTCCTACAAACACTCTGTTTTTAGTAATTGTGTAAACATCAGATCTAATAGTTTGATACAACCCATCCTTGTTGAGAAGATAGCCGGAAACAAGATTCTTTCTCATTTATGGAGTGTGGAGGACATCTTTCAACATAATTGTCTTCCCAGAAGTAAACTTCAGTTCTACCGTAACAGAACCTTTCACAATAGTGGTATGGGAGTCCCCCAGTAACACTTTCTTATCCTTGATTTCTGCATAGCTCTTAAATAGGGACCTGTCAAAATAACAATGGCGCGAAGCACCACTGTCTATCCACCACCCATCGGTTCCATCAACCATGTGAATCTCTGGATCAGAAACCATGGCAATTATAACGCTTTCAGCAGCATTAACTTGTGTGTTATTCTTTCCTTTGTTATTCTTGGAATCCCTAGCCATGTGGTTTGGTTTGTCGTAGGCATAACAAAGGAACTCAGAATCAGAATTCTGAAATTTCCTTGATGGGTGTGGGTTCTTGTTTTGATTAGGTTTTCCTTTCCTTTGATTCTGGTCAGGGTTCATTGGTTTTTTCTTAGGTTTCAAACTCGGTTGAGTCTGATTCTTATTGTTGGAAACGATAAGAATCTCTTCCTTTATGTCTTGTTTCCGTGCTTCCTCTTCAACCCTGAGCTTAACAATCAAACTTTCAAGAGAAATTCCTTAGTTTTATGACGGAAAGCATTACGAAAATCTTTCCGAGATGGGGATAATTTATCAATCAGTACAGATACTTGAAATTGTTCATCAGTTTCCATACCTTCCGTCATAATTTCATGAGCTATTTTATGAAGTTCATGAGCCTGAGCAACGACTGATTTTTCATCCACCATTTGATATCTCAGGTAGCGGCTTACAACATATTTCTTCGATCCGGCTTCTTCAGTGTCATATTTTTTCTGTAAGGCATCCCACACATCTTTAGCAGTATCAAATGTGGAGAATATTCATATAGATCGTCAGACAAAACATTCAGAATATAGTTTTTGCAATCAAAGTCATTATCAATCCATTTGTCATAGGCTTTTTGTTTTTCTTCAGCAGTTTAGGTCACAACAGGTTCTTCAGTTGGTTGAGGAGTTTCACTTGTTGCGGCTAGAGTTGCTTTTTTCGCAGCTTCTTCATCTTGTGGATTAGCTGGTTTGATGGAGGTCACCATCATGTGCAACTTCATCAGTTTGAGGTAGAAAAACAACTTTAGCTTCCATCTTCTGAAACGAAGTTCTTCAAACTTGAACGGCTTGTTGATATCAGCAACGGTTTTCTTTTTAGATTCCATGGCAGAAAGATACGTCTTAAAATTGTTGGAACCGTTTCAAACCTGCAAAACAAAAGTTAAACAAAAAAACAAGATAACGGCTGAGTCATTACAAGGTCGGTCTCTTTAAGACGTTTCGTGCCTCTTCCTTGAGTTTTGTACAAGCCATTCGTTCTTCGTCACAACGCCCCAGGATAAAACATCCGAGATAAAAACTCTCTTCAATCCCTCACACACACAATGAGAGATTGATCACTTTCACTCTTTCTTATCTTGCTCAGAAAAACTAGTCTCTTGATTCTCTAAAAAAACAGTGGTATTGAAAACTTATTTTGCTTCTGCTTCCAAAACTAATTTTTATATCCCAAGCAATGAATAGGAATTAATTCAAAATAAATTGAATTTATTGCAAACATTACAAATTTCATAACAGTATAAAACGGGCAAATCAATCGTACTATAATTAGCACAATTATCAACGTAATTAAGGCAGTAAAACTGGGTTGAAAATTCTTTTCAAAATCAGCAAAAATAACTTTCCAAATTCAAGAGACCTCCCAAGACCCCCAAGGCCCCGCTCCCGGAATAATATATACATATTATTTATATATATATACCCAATCAGTAGGGGGGATATGTGCAAATTATATTTATTATTTCTTTTTATGTTCGCAAAAAATATGCAGATTTTTTTTCCCCTTTATATATTAATTTAGAAAATAGTCATAATATAGTAATTACTCGATTTCCAAATTGAATTTGAACTTATATAAAATTCCAAACACGGTAAGTTATGTTTTCCTTTTAAGTTTGTAATTGTTAAACCAGTCATATGTTGCCAAGTGTTGGAACAATTGCGGATTTTAAACCTGCAAAAAAAAAAGTTAAACACAAAAAGAAGATAACGGCTGAGTCACGACCAGGTCGCTCTCTTTAAGACGTTTCATGGCTCTGTCTTGAGTTTTGTTCAAGCAGTTCGCTCTTCGTCACAACACCCCCAGGATAAAACATCCGAGATAAAAACTCTCTTCGATCCCTCACGCACACAATGAGATATTGATCACTTTCACTCTTTCTTATCTTGCTCAGAAAAACTAGTCTCTTAATTCTGTAAAAAAAACAGTGGTATTGAAAACTTATTTTGCTTCTGCTTCTAAAACTGATTTTTACAGCCCAAGCAATGAATACGAATTAATGCAAAATAAATTGAATTTATTGCAAATATTATAAATTTCATAACAGTATAAAACGGGCAAATTAATCGTACCATAATTAGCACAATTATCAACGTAATTAAGGGAAGTAAAACTGGGTTGAAAATTCTTTTCAAAATCAGCAAAAATAACTTTCCAAATTCAAGAGACCTCCCAAGACCCCGCTTCCGGAATAATTAAATATATACACATTATTGATATATATATATACCCAATCAGTAGGGGGATTTGTTTTAGTCTTGAAAGTGGTAGTAAAAGTTTGTTGTTCGGACTTGTAAAGATTTAAAAATAAAAATATGTACACAATATTTGTCACAATGGGCGAGAGGTACTGGGACTAATGATTCGGCCAATTTTCATAACATAGGGCTCAATGATTTATTCTCAACAATAATCGCTCAAAACATAAATTATATGGACTCTTATTTTGCCAAAGTAGATTTTCAAAACATTGATTGTAAATCCTAAGCATGATGTATCAAAACACTTAAGCCAAGCACACATCATCAAATTAAATGACAACCAATTAATTCAAATCATATTTCAATTTTAAATTAATGCAAAAGTCTTAAAAAGAATTAATGAAATTACCCCAAGTATGAAGTTTGGCATCCTCCGTCGTTCCAGTGTTGGGTTTTAGCTCATCATAGTAAAAATGCTCTCAAAATAATTATTTATTGCTCAAAAAGTGGTTTACAAATGATGAAAAGGTGTAAAACAATTGAACAGAAAAATCGCAACAGAAATAACTGTTGCAAAGGCGTTGTTCAGCTGTTACAAGAAGAACGATAAATGATAACTGATGTTGTACGACGAACTACGACCCACGAGTGTGCGTCTTAGACACTGTTGATAAACGACTGCTGCTGCGAGTCCGTTCTTCGTGTTCTTCATCTTCATCAATGGCAGCAGCAGCAGCAGCAGAGAGAAATCATGGTTCTCGATTCTGCAGTGTTCCTTCTCTCCTCCCCAACTCTCGACTGCCCTTCTACTCGACCCAAGGAGTTAATTTATACCCAACAGCAGCATTTAATCCCTCGCAATAACTCCATATAATTCTCATTTACTCGGGAAAATATATTTTTTTTTATTTTCTTCACTGTCAGCCAAGATACGATCTTTTCCACCTCTTCTGCCTGCGCAAATGAGTTGTAATACTTCCATAAGCCACATACAAACTTTATAAGAGAAGATATCTTCCCCTGTTTGTCCACAAACTTTCCAAATTTAGCTCACAGTGCACCCGATAATATCTTCCCCTGTTTAACTTTGATTTCCTCCCACGGCTTACTTGGCCCATTTTGCTCGATCAAAATGCTTGTACTAACTCTGTCCTGTGAATTCAAGCCCAGCCCAATTGATTTCAGGTGTTGAATCTCGTAAAAACACGTCCAAAAATTCAACTCCAAATCATGCAGACGATAATTAAGTTTCCCGCCAATTTTGGAATTTGAATTTGGGAAGAAAACTGGCCTCCCCCTAATCCTGTACGGGTGTCCCTTTAGCAATTTGGGATGAAATAATAATTCTTGGGTGGAAATAGTAATTTTTCAAGGTTCCTCCGGGACAATTCAGGGACGTTTCCGGTGCATTTCTGGGGTGCCTTTAGTACTTTTCTCCGGGGTGTAAATCATCACTTTTTGAGCAACTCTTTCCACAGAAGGGTATTTTCTCCAAAAACACCTAAACAAACATAAAAACACCGTAATAAGAACAAATGGGTACTAACAAAATACACAAAAGAGATAAAAATAGACACATAAATGTGTCTATCAGGATTTGATCCTGAGACCTCACCCTCAAGGCTCAAAATGCTTAACCACTGGGCCAAGCTCGAATTGTTGATAAAATGCACAAAATAATTATTTTAAAACATATATCCCAACAATCCCCGTTTATAATTTTAAAATCATTGAGCAAGATCCGTATAGTTATGTGCATAAGCAAAGGTATCTTTCGATTTTGAACCTTTACATAGTATTAAATTCTCTGAACTCTGACATAGAGTGAACACATGTCTTTGAACTCTATGGAGAGAACAAATTAATTAACACACATACAACTATACTAAGAGTAAACTCCTAAGCGCCAGCACAATACGGCCTTGTGCTTATCCCAGTTTCAATGAATGTTCTAGAAAACTGCCCATTTTCTCATAGAAAGCGGCCACACTTTCTCATTCACATAGGTGAGTCTGTCAAAGGTACTCCTGTATCTTGGTACCCCACTATATATAGAGCTATATACTTCATTAAGAGTTAAAGAACTCAACCTTAACCCGCTTCAGGATATCATGCCATGGGAAAGATACATGATTCTATCTTCATATCATTTGTGAATCGTTATTCCCTTTGAACCTATTTATAGGTGGGTATCCATCACAAAATGACTCAATTTCTAGTGGGCAAAAGTCCCATGCCTTTAGAGGTATACAATACCTTTTCTCTAGCTAATCCTTTCGTCAAAGGATCAGCTAAGTTCTCTTCCGACCTAACATGATCCACACGTACATCACTAGTTTTGAGAAACTCTCTAATTGTGTTGTGCTTTCGACGCATTTGTCGATTCTTACCGTTATAAAATCAGTTATGTACTTTTGCAATAGCCGCGGTACTATCACAATGGATCATAATAGCTGGTATCGGTCTATCCCATACAGGAATTTGAGAAAGAAGGTTTCTCAACCATCCCGCTTCTTCATTAGCTGCTGCTAGTGCTATCAATTCATCGTAGATTGAGCCAGAATTGTCTGTTTCTTTGACTTCCAAGACACAACGCCATCAGAAATATTAAAAAAATATCCACCAATGGCCTTGGAGTCATCTGAAAGAGAGTTCCAATCAGCATCGCAGTATCCTTCAAGGACCGCAGGAAACCTCTTAGTGTAATCCTAGGTTAACGGTCTTTTTAAGATACCGCATAACCCTCTCAACTGCATTTCAGTGTTCCAAACGAGGACAACTCGTAAACCTGCATAAAACCCCCACTGCATATGCAATATCTGGTCTGGTACAATCAGTTGCATAACGAAGACTACCAATTATACTAGCATATTCAGATTGTCTAACGGTATCACCAATATTCTTAAACAGTTTAACCTAGAATCAAAAGGAGTACTCACAGGTTTACAATCAAAATAGTTGTACTTCTTTAAAATCATTTGAATATAATGAGGCTGATCTAAAGAAATACCATCATTAGTTCTAGTAATCTTAATTCCCAGAATTACACTAGCTTCACCAAAATCTTTCCTTTCAAAGTTAGATTTAAGCATATTCTTAGTTTCTTCAACCACAAACAAGTTTGAAACAAAAATCAACAAATCATCCACTACAAACAAATCATGATGCATGCATTGTTTTCAAACTTATAGTATATGCATTTGTCACTTTCATTAATTCTGAAACCATGTGAAATTATCAAATTATTAAATTTTTCATGCCATTGCTTAGGAGCTTGTTTCAGACCATACATTGACTTATCTAACTTACACACTTTATGTTCTTGGCCAGGAACAACAAAACTTTCAGGTTGTTCCATGTAAATTTCTTCTTTTAATTCACCATTCAAAAAAGTTGTTTTAACATCCATTTGATGAACAACAAGATTATGCACAACAGCAGCAGCAGCAATCAAAACACGAATAGAAGTCAATCTTGTAACAGGGGAATAAGTATCAAAGAAATCTACATCTTCTCTTTGTCTAAATTCTTTAACTACCAAATTAGCTTTGTGTTTGTCTACTGAACCATCAGGGTTCAACTTCCTTTTAAGTTCCCATTTACAACCTATTGCTTTGCAACCAGGGGGTAAATCTTCTAGGTGCCAAGTTCCGTTAAGATTATGGGAGTCCATTTCATTATCTATGACTTCTTGCCAAAAACCGGATTCAGGTGAATTAAGTACCTCTTGAAGACTAGAAGGGTCTTCCTATAGGGTATAAACTTCAAATTCAGAACCATAGTATGTCACAATCCTAGCCCTATTGCTACGCCTAGGTTGAATTTCAGCGTCTCTACTTTTTGCAGTTCTAGGTTCTTCTATTCTAAGTTCAGAACTTGTACTAGGTAGAGAACCCCCACTATTTCTAGATTTAAAAGGAAATCTACCTTCAAAGAAATCAGCATCAATAGATTCAATAATAACTTTATTATTAAGATCAAAAAATCTATAAGCTTTACTGGTTTGAGCATACCCAACAAAAACACATTCATAAGCTTTATTAGCTAGCTTTGATCTTTTGGGATCGAGAATACGAACATAAGCCAAACAACCCCATACTTTAAAATAAGATACATTTGGTTTTCTGTTTTTCCATAGTTCATACGGTGAAATTTTATTTTTTGAATTTGTAACACGATTCAAGACATAACAAACAGTCAAAAAAAACTTTCCCCACCAATGAGGGGTAGCACCAGAACTCAACAAACATGCACTCACAAGAGTAGTAAAAGTACGATTCTTTCTTTCAGCTTTTCCATTCATTTCAGGGTTATAAGGAGCAGCTTTTTTATGTATAATTCCAGAAAATTCATAAATTTCAGTGAATGGTTTAGAATCATATTCAGTTTCCCTATCACTACGAAATCTCTTAATTTTCCTACCAAATTGATTTTCAACTTCAGTAATAAAAACCTTAAATTTTTCAATAGCTTCATTCTTATGACTTAACAAGTAAACATATGTATTAATTAGAATAATCATCAATAAAAGTCATGACATATCTTTTCCATTTCTAGTTAAAATACCTTTATATTCACATAAATCAGAATGCACTAACTCTAAAGGCTCAGATTCTCTAACAACAGATTTATGGGAACTCTTGGTTATTTTTGCTTGACTACAAGATTCATACTTTTCAAAGTCATGCATGGATAGTTTTGGAATAAAACCTTGTTTGCTCATGGTATCTACTGATCTACTGTTCACATGACAAAGTATAGCATGCCAAACATTAAAAGTACACACCATATAAGAAGAAGATGCAATTTTATTCATTTCAACATTAATCTTAAACATTCCATTAGCAGCATAACCTTTTCCTACAAACACTTTGTTTTTAGTAATTGTGTAAACATCAGATCCAATAGTTTGATACAGCCCAGCCTTGTTGAGAAGATAGCCGGAAACAAGATTCTTTCTCATTTATGGAGTGTGGAGGACATCTTTCAGCATAATTGTCTTCCCAGAAGTAAACTTTAGTTCTACCTAACAGAACCTTTCACATTAGTGGTATGGGAGTCCCCCAGTAACACTTTCTTATCCTTGATTTCTGCATAGCTCTTAAATATGGACCTATCAAAACAACAATGGCGCGAAGCACCACTGTCTATCCACCACCCATCGGTTCCATCAACCATGTGAATCTCTGGATCAGAAACCATGGCAATTATAACGCTTTCAGCAGCATTAGCTTGTGCGTTATTCTTTCTTTTGTTATTCCTGCAATCCCTAGCCACGTGGTTTGGTTTGTCGTAGGCATAACAAAGGAACTCAGAATCAGAATTCTGAAATTTCCTTGATGGGTGTGGGCTCTTTTTTTAATTAGGTTTTCCTTTCCTTTGGTTCTGGTCAGGTTTCATCGGTTTTTTTCTTAGGTTTCAAACTCGGTTGAGTCTGATTCTTATTGTTGGAAACGAGAAGAATCTCTTCCTTTCTTTCTTGTTTCCGTGCTTCCTCTTCAACCCTGAGCTTAACAATCAAAATTTCAAGAAAAAGTTTCTTAGTTTTATGACGCAAAGCATTACGAAAATCTTTCCAAGATGGGAGTAATTTATCAATCAGTACAGATACTTGAAATTGTTCATCAGTTTTCATACCTTCCGTTATAATTTCATGAGCTATTTTCTGAAGTTCATGATCCTGAGAAACGATTGATTTTTCATCCACCATTTGATATATCAGGTAGCGGCTTACAACATATTTATTCGATCCGGCTTCTTCAGTGTCATATTTTTTCTGTAAGGCATCCCACACATCTTTAGCAGTATCAAATATGGAGTAATATTCATATAGATTGTCAGACAAAGCATTCAGAATATAGTTTTTGCAATCAAAGTCATTATCAATCCATTTGTCATAGGATTTTTGTTTTTCTTCAGAAGTTTGGGTCACAACAGGTTCTTCAGTTGGTTGAGGAGTTGCACTTGTTGTGATTGGTTTTTTCTTTTTTCGCAGCTTCTTCATCTTGTGGATTAGCTGATTTGATGGAGATCACCATCATGTGCAACTTCATCAGTTTGAGGTAGAAAAACAACTTTAGCTTCCATCTTCTGAAATGAAGTCCTTCAAACTTGAACGGCTTGTTGATATCAGCAACGATTTTCTTTTTAGATTCCATGGAAGAAAGATACGTCTTAAAATTGTTGGACAATTGCCGATTTCAAACCTGCAAAACAAAATTTAAACACAAAAGTAAGATAATGGTTGAGTCACGACCATGTCGTTCCCTTTAAGACGTTTCGTGGCTCTGCCTTGAGTTTTATGCAAGCAGTTCGTTCTTCGTCACAACGCCCCCAGGATAAAACAGCCGAGATAAAAACTCTCTTCAATCCCTCACGCACACAATGAGAGATTAATCACTTTCACTCTTTCTTATCTTGCTCATAAAAAACTAGTTTCTTGATTCTCTAAAAAAACAACGATCTTGTAAACTTATTTTGCATCTGCTTCCAAAACTGATTTTTATAGCCCAAGCAATGAATACGAATTAATGCAAAATAAATTGAATTTATTTCAAACATTATAAATTTCATAACAGTATAAAACGGGCAAATTAATCGTACCATAATTAGCACAATTATCAACGTAATTAAGGGCAGTAAAACTGGGTTGAAAATTCTTTTCAAAATCAGCAAAAATAACTTTCCAAATAAAAGAGACTTCCCAAGATCCCAAGGCCCCGCTCCCGGAATAATTAAATATATACATATTATTTATATATATATAACCAATCATTAGGGGGATTTGATCCTGAGACCTCACCCTCAAGGCCCAAAATGCTTAACCACTGGGCCAAGCTCGAATTCTTGATAAAATACATAAAAGAATTATTTTAAAACATATATTCCAACACCAAGTGTCCTTACCTAAATATTGTCACTTCATGAATTCCAAATTGAATTTGGTTTCTTTTTTCTATTCTTTTTAAACCAATCATACGTTGTCAAGTGTCCTCACCAAAATGTCCGTTTTATAAAACTCAATAAAGACTTATTTTGACCAATAGAAAGTGAGGATTTCCTTACCGTTTAACGTGTGAGCTTTATTTATCTAGGCCTTTAAGTCTTTAGATATGATAGCATCATCTATACAACACAGAGCCACCCAATTAGCTAAGTAATTGACTATCCATTGAGAATTCTTGGGAACAACCAATTGATGGTGGTGCACTTCAATAACAGTATGTGTATCGGAGGCTTAAATCAAAATCTACCAGGCACGAAGGCCTAAGCCAAATAACTGATAACAACATCACCATTTCCAGGAATTTAAACATACCAGTGATACTGTTGGTTTTGGTAAAACACGCCTTCCCTTCCTTAGAGGGATATTAGGCAATATATATTATTATGATTACGGTCAATCAATGAGAATATCCTGTGACCGGTAAATAAGGGAAAATATATTCTATTACACCCCCTTAGTGTGAGCGGGAGAGGAACAAACGTTAAGACTAGAACGAAAACTAAGAAAAAACTGACGTGGAAGACCCTTCGTGAAGATATCAGCATACTGATTTTATGAAGGGATGTGCAAGACGCGAATGTCACCAATACGAACTCTTTCACGAACGAAGTGGATATCAATCTCTACATGCTTAGTGCGTTGATGTTGAACCGGATCACCAGACATGTAGATAGCACTCACATTGTCACAATATACCATAGTAGCACGCCGTAATGGTATATGTAACTCAAGAAGTAGATTCCGTAGCCAGGTTGTTTTAGCCACCGCATTAGCGACACCTCTGTATTCTGCTTCGGCACTGGAACAGGACACAGTTGCTTGATGTTTTGAGGACCATGATACAAGATTGTCCCCAAGGAATATGCAGTAACCAGAGGTTGAGCGTCGTGAGTCAGGACAACCCTCCCAATCAGCATCAGAGTAGGTGGTTAGGGCAGAAATATTCGAAACCGATAGTGACAAACCGTGATCAATAGTGCCCTGAAGATATCAAATAATGTGCTTGATGGCTTGCATGTGAGGCTCCCGAGGATCGTGCATAAATAAACATACCTGCTGGACTGCATAAGAGATATCCGGTCGAGTGAAAGTAAGGTATTGTAGCGCCCCGGCCAGACTTTTGTATAAAGTAGGATCCGAAATTGCTGGACCAGAAGTAGCGCTCAGCTTAGAATGTGTGTCGACCGGAGTTGCTACTGGATTGCAGTTCGTCATGGATGCACGAGCAATAATATCCTTTGTATAGAGCGACTTGAGATAAAAACAACCCTGAGGAAGAACGAGTGGCAGTAATACCCAAGAAATGATGCAACGGGCCAAGATCAGTCATAGAAAATTCTCGCTTCATCAGGTCAATAAAACGGGATAGGAGAGCATCAGTAGAGGCAGTGAGTATGATATCATCAACATACAATAATAAGTATGTAGTATCCCGAACAGACCGGTAAATGAAAAGAGATGGATCATAAACACTACCCCGAAAACCACAACCTGTAATGAAAGTTGCAAACCTCTGAAACCACGCTCGAGGCGCCTGTTTGAGACCATAAAGGGATCGACGAAGACGACGAACATAATCAGGGCGAGTAGAGTCAACAAAACCTGGAGGTTGAAACATATAAACTGTCTCGGACAAGTCCCCATGAAGAAAGGCATTCTTGACATCCAACTGATGAATCGGCCAAGATCTGGATGTGGAAATGCTGAGAACGGTACGAACAGTGGTTGGCTTAACAACCGGACTAAAAATCTCAAAACAATCAACCCCAACCTGTTGCGACTTACCGTTGGCAACAAGACGGGCTTTGTGTCGCTGCAATGTACCATCTGCATTAAACTTGTGACGAAATAACCACATGGAGCGAATAATATGAGCACCAAGGGGTCGTGGTACTAGGTCCCAAGTGTGTGTTTTTAACATAGCAATGAACTCATCTAGCATGACCTTGGTCCAGTTGGGATCTCGAAGAGCATAAAGGTGAAATTTTGGCAGATTGGATATAAGTTGTGGTGTTTGCACATTAAGATTCAGTCGATGTGTGGGACGAAAGATGCCACGAGAGGCACGGGTGACAGGTCGAGAAGAGGTGACTGAAGTGTCAGGGACAGACGGAGTGGGGGAGGATGGTGTATCTGCCCGGGCAGGGCAGGCAGGGGTCGTGGTAGGGACAGACCCTGCTGGATCGCAGTTGTCAGAAACTGCAGGTCTGGAATCTGGGTGTGCAGTGGAGTGAAGTCGATCTGCTGTGGGGGAACGACGACGGGGAGGAGTATAGAGTTGCTGTGGAGCGGAATATGGTGGGGAAATGACGGGATTGTGCTGTGTAGCTGGTAGTTGCTGTACAGCGGAAATTTGTTGTGTAGAAGCGGCGGAAGATGGCTGGGAAGGAGGGAGGTTGGTCTGAGGGTTAGGAGCTGTTGAATAGAGAAGACGAATGGGAAGAAGAGGGAAAGTTGATGTGGAAGGAGTCTCTGGATTGTGGGATGCGATGGGAAGTTTTTCTTTGAAGGGAAAAACGTTTTCATCAAACGTCACATGTCGAGATAAGATGATCTTGTGAGTGGATATGTCAAGACAACGATAGCCACGATGAAGTGTTGGGAAACCAAGAAAAACACACCTAGTAGAACGAGGAGAAATCTTATGAGTAGTGGTGGCGGATAGGTTGGGATAGCAAAGACAACCAAAAATACGAATATGAGAGTACGTTGGTTGTCGTTGATAAAGAATTGAAACTGGAGAAGCGTAATCGAGGATTTTGGAAGGGAGTATGTTATGGAGGTAGACGGCCATATGAAGGGAGTCGGCCCAATAGGTGGGAGGGATCGAGGCATGAGACATAATCGTGCGAGTGATGTCATTGACACGACGAATCATTCGCTCGGCCTTGCCGTTTTGAGAGGAGGTATGAGGGCATGAAAAACGAAAAACTAACCCATTTTAGCGAGCAAAATCATGAAATGAGGAGTTTTCGAATTCACGACCCATGTCACATTGAAAAGATTTGATTTCCCGTTCAAACTGAGTTTTAACGAAAGAGCGAAATTCTAAGAACTTGGTATAAACTTGGGATTTTAATTTGAGAGGAAAGATCCATAGATAATTTGTGAAGTCATCTAGCAATATAAGATAGTAATTGAAACCAGTCTCAACATGCAATGGAGATGTCCATAAGTCGCTATGAATTATATCAAATGGGGTAAAAGTGACAGAGTTTGAATCAGAAAATGGCATAAGAATATGTTTACTAACTTGACAGGAATGACAAAGTTTAGTAGACTGATTTTTATTACATAGAATTGAAGAGTTTGCACGTAAATTATCTAAGATAGCTTTCCCTGGGTGGCCAAGACGGCTGTGCCAAACATCATAGGAGCACGTGACAAGGGATATAGGATGAGGCAAGAGCGAAGTTGAAGGTGGCACGACAGAAGGAGTAATAGGGTAAAGCTCCCCGGAACTATTACATCGAAGAAGAATCTTCCTCGAACTCAAATCCTTCACAGAAAAACCAGATGGGTCAAATTCAACAGACACATGATTATCAGTGGTGAATTTACGAACGGAAACCAAATTTTTGATAATGTTAGGAGCAACAAGAGTGTCTTTTAGATTTAGGGTGCGGGATGGAATGTCTATGAACTTGGTACCGGAAGCAGTGACTGGAATACTGTTACTATTGCCAACTAAGATGGAACGAACATTGCTAGTATTAAAAACAGTGTTTAGAGTACTGCGGTGAGATGCGATGTGGCACCCATATCCATATAAAAAGCGTCGTCAGGTGAGTGTAAACTCATGGAGCTGTACGCTTCGGCAATGTCACTGGGATGAAGGTATTCCGTGGATGGAGTGAGATATGCCTGTCCACGTCCAATGCTGGAAGGTCGACCACGTGACTGTCCATTGCGTCCACGGCCTCGGTAGGAGCCGTGACTGAAAGGTTGCTGCCATGCTGTTTCCGGAGGTGCTGTGGGATACGGACAAGGCGGCGTTGCCCACTGTGGTGTCCAGTGATTGCTGTAAGCTGGATTTGGTGCACGATACAGCTGGTAAAGATGCGGTGGAGTTGGCAGCAGTGGTGGAGCCGCAACTGAGGAGGACGATCGACTGCTACTGCGTTTGGCTGGGCCTGAGCGCTGTGAGCGCTGAGTTCCACGATCTGTGGTTGAAGCTGTAGCTGCAAGCACTGTAGGTGAAGAAGGACAGGTCTATTGAGAGCGGCGGATCTCTTCGGTTCGCAGCTGTGAGCGAGCGGCATCGAATGTAGGCTTAACTTGTTGGATAAAGGAGGCCACCGTGTTGTATTCTTCCGGAAGGCCGTTGACGAGTTGAATCACAAGTCGTTTATCATCCATGGGAAACTCAAGATCACGTAATCGATCGGATATGTATTTAAGTTTATCACAGTAATCATCAATACAAGTGCAATCAACAAACTTAAGGTTAACAAACTGACGTTCAAGAGTCGCAGCGCGGTTACCTTTGTTGTCTTGAAAAAGTTTCTTGAGATGATTCCAAATCTCTTGAGCAGTTTTGCCAGATTTTAGGACGGTGAGCATTAAATCCTTGGTCATGGTGGAGAACATCCATTGACGACAGAGAGCGTCAAGTTGAAGCACGGTGGGAGGGTCGACATCCGGTGGTGGTGCGGATCCATTGATGAGAAAAAGAAGGCGATGAGCCTGAAGATGGAGCTCGAACAGAAAAACCCAAAAAGAGTATTCATCCTGTTTGATATCTAGGAGAATAAGGATGAGGGTTTTAATGTTGTTGATAGTAAACGCCGGATGTAGTGTCTTTTTATCTCCTGCCATGGTTGTTGTTGTTGAAAAAGAAGAGAAAATGGAAGAGGAAGAAGAGGATCGTGTAGTTAGGGTGATACCATGTTGGTTTTGGTAAAACACGCCTTCCCTTTCTTAGAGGGATGTTAGGCAATATATTATTATGATTACGGTCAATCAATGAGAATATCTGTGACCGGTAAATAAGGGAAAATATATTCCATTAGATACCACAGATTCCTTTGAACATTCGGTTTCCTTTTTTCAAGTAAAGTATTAATACCCCATTCCAAACGTGAGCATTTACATGTTGATTCTGTAACTTCCTTGTCTGTGAATACGATAATGGATAATTGTGCCGGTTTCAATCCTTGATCAAGCCGCATAGTGTCCCACAGTCAATGTAGAATTTTTCTACATTTCTATGCAAAATGAGTGCAGTTTGTTACTCTGTTTGCAACATTCATTGGAAACAATTGCTACCGCAGCCCTGTCGGTCGTCGACAACAGTTAGCTAGTTAAACATGTAATATCCAAAAATGCATGTGGTCCAAAAGTCTGATTTAAGACTCTGGTAGGGCTAGTGCCCCATTCAACTGTATTAGATAATCATCTAGCCATTAACTTCCTAAAATATGAATAGATGCTAATGGGCAATACCACTTTGTTTGGGGGTGTTCCAATCCAATGGTAAAAGATGTTTTGTCTTAAATGAGTTTTGGTTCACCCCAAACAAAGTGCCACCCCTATTCAAAACAAGGTACGAGATATTTTGCTTTTTAGGTCGACAATCGACATAAGAATCGACTTTACAATGTGCCGCTATATTCTTCCATTATTGTATTTAACATGACGTGTTATTAGAAAATCAACAAACATTTCAACCGCAAAGCAATTATTAAAATCTATAAATAGCCATGCAATAAGAAGAGAGACTAAGATAACAAGAAAAGAAAACAATCTCTTCATCTTAATATAATCGTATTAAGCTTATAATATCCTTTCATTTCAAGAGTGTGAAGATGTTTCATAAGAAGACTCCGGCTGAATCAGCTAAGAGCACAGCTCACAAAGTTGTGGAACAAGTTGCCAATGCAGCTCACACTGTATCCAATGCTTCCCACCAGAAAAACAAAGGTCACCAGACTCACCACCATCAACAGGTAAATAAATTAGGGTCATGTTAACATTCAACAACTTAATGCAGTTTCTTATTGACTGATTTTGATTTGTTGGGAATGGAGTTATATAACTAATACGGTGTAAATATTGTGCAGACTGGAACAACGACAGTGAAAGATGCAGTGAAGACTGTGAAGAAAGCAGTGGGAATGAAGTGATTGCTAATCTAAACAATCCATCCATTTCCACCTACCAATAAGAAAGCAAAAATACATTGTTGTACTTTTCTCTCGGTATATCTTTCCTTCATCTCTCTATGAATTTGTGTTAAGTTTGCCAAGTATTTCATTTTGATTGTATATCTTATGTTATTGTAATATAAATGAAGAATGTTTAATTAGATCAGATCAATTGCTCTTGTAACTTCAGTTTTTTATTTTTTTTCACATTTTCATATCCAACTATTTCATAATCCGGATCTTAGATAACAACTGAGCTCATAATTCACAAACAAACGTGAAACAACCACAGTCGATTTGACTCTTGCAGATTATTCGAATTTAAAACACTATATTTTGGACTAACTAGTTATTTACGAATGTTCTTAAAGTTCCGTATAAAGTTCTTTGGGTTAATTATTTTCTATAGAAATTTTCATAAAAAATTCTTAATAAATTCTTAATTTGTTGTAGTCTTTTTTATAAGTCAATCATTATACGAAATCAATTATTTTTCTTTATTTTTGGGATCTTTAAATTATTTCACGAATTTATAATTTTATATACAATTTTTCATGAACAAAATTCATTGGGTATTAATTATTAGATGTATATTGCTGCGTATTTCCTAAAGGTATATATTTTGTTTGACGTTATGAAGTCTCTTGGAGATGTCTACCGGAGATGAAGAGGCATCTCTTATGGACATGAATCGTCCTATAAGTTGTGAAGATTGATGTTTTCCGATTCAAACACATAAAAAACTTATGGCTCTCTTTCTCTTATATAACATCAACATAACCTCCTAAAAAGTGTTTCTTGGTCGATCAAGGAAGTACAATCCTTGAATACGATTACGATTCATTGAATTCTGAAGGCATAATTTGTTGACCTGTTGTACTCGCGATACCCGAAATGGTCGAATTATTGTCTAAAAGAATAGAAAAATCCTTGAAGTCAGTGCTCCACCATTCTCTGTGTGTTTCTCATTCTCCGATTAACCTAGTTCTCTAAATATATACACCGATTTATTCTGTCCCGATTTGAGATAAGAAAAACGCACTAAACACGAGCTTACGTATTCCTCAGTTTTTCTGAATCCTGAATAATGGGCTGAATAGTTGTCCTAACTTACATTTCACCTGACCGGTTAATACGCTCATTTCCAAAACCGATATTTTTCACGCGCTGAATTGCTTACTAGATAAGCAAATCTAATAACAAAATATAATTTATTGTTGACAACATAAAGAAAAAACATCACTAATTAGGCGTCATGGGAAAAACCGTCAGGAAGAAGATTAAAGTTTTGGAGCCGACCTTCACTTGGATAAGGTGCGCTTCACAACCCTCGAAAATACTGAAAATCGTCACCTAAAACTCTTATTCATAAGCATATCTTTCGCAGAAAATATGGATGATACTTGGAAATTTCTCCAAAAAAAAAACTTTAGCTAAGAATATATTTTTGCTTTATTATTTTTTCTTACTTTCAATTTTATATGTTGCTTTTTAGTATAAGTATGATTTTTTCATTATCTTTCTTCTATCGTTAGAAAGAAAACACAATCGCAAAACACAACCCCTTCACAAGTTTGTGGCTTGGATTGTGATCCATAAGACTTATTTTCTAGACATGTTATTTTTTATGTTGAAACCTTACGACAGTTTGCAAAAGGTATTAGGTCTAGTCGGATCCCAATTATGTCGTTCGAAATTAGGATTCCAAAACTTTTAACTTTAAGTTGGGGGAACACTTTTTTTTTATCAACATTGTTACAATTATTCAAGTAAAATCATATAAGATTATAAACTCTATTTTTAGTTTCCAATCTTTGATCATGCTATATAATTTCCCACTATCAATTTAGAATTGATCTATTTTATTACAGGATGGTGTAGTTTGTAATGTTCATAAGAAATTATCAGGCACAGTTCTTTGTTTCGGTGACCTAAAGCAAATCTAAATTTGTTGGCCCTAATATTCTAAAACACCTGATTCTTTATTTGAAACATGAATTTGATGCAGTAAACATTGAGTTTTGTTTTTGTACGAAAAGACAAATCTTACCCAATCTTTTTTCTTCTAATTGTGTTAACGTTAGTAAAATAATAACTTTTGAAAACTCTAACACACCGCAAATAAAAAAATAGGTTTCCACAATAACAATCGAGTCTTAACTAGACATGTAAATTGTCTTCCAAGTATAAAGAAATCTACAAATAAAACCATTAACGATGAAAAAGTAGACATATAATTATTATTCTTTTCTTTCTTAAATGGGTTAAAAGCCCAAAGATTATATCATATTAAAGTTCAAACTTCAAACATATCCATTACCTACAAGTCCGGGTAGTAAGAAAAAAAACGAAAAAAATGAAAGCTCATCCACCCCGGTCAAGTTTCGAATTCAGGCTGCTAGATCTTGATCCAATCCGACAACTTTTTAACTTAGATCACCACAACTTTCTAACTTAGATCACCGATATCATCAACCCACGATGTTACCACTATCCCACTGTGATATAAAAATCATCATTACACGTAAATATGATAAATGTGTAATACAAAGATAATTAAATTCATGTGTTATTGTTAAGTGTCCCTACTTAAAATTGGGCGTTTGTGGAACCGCACTTCATCTGCTTCATAGCCATGGAAACAGTTGCTTCCCGGCCCGGCCCGGACCGGACGACAACAGCGAACTAAAAATATCCTGTGGTCCCAACTCCCAAACTTATCCAACTGTATTAGATATATTGTGTCATAACTCATATCTCTTACTAGGATATTATTTTATTTTTAGGTCGACAAAGTCACATGGATAGAAAACCATCCAACTGCATATAATGCGCCAACTACCCTTCTGTCTTTGATTTTTTGTTTTGTTTTTACCACGACGTGTAACAAGAAAATCAACACCCATTTCAACCACAAAGCAATCGACATGTGTTACCACAATAAAATCTATAAATACCCATACAAGAAGAGGGATAAAAGATAACAAGAAAATAACACATTATATCTCTACTACCAGTTCGAAGTTCAAATATCTCTCATCTAGTAAACTCATTTCCTTTCATTTTAAGAGTTCGAAGATGTCTGCTGATCAGAGTCCCAACACAGACGGATGGGTTCAATCAGCTAAGAACACAGCTAACGCAGCTGGGGGACATATCGGCAATGCAGCTCAAGCAACTAGAGACTTCGTAACCGGTGCAGGCCAGCCGAAAAAGGAAGAAACCCCTGGATTCCTTGAATCAGCTAAGAACACAGCTAGCACAGCTGGGGGACATGTCGCCGGTGCAGCTCAAGCAACCAAAGACTATGTAGTCGGTGCACCGAAAAAGGAAGAGACCCCTGGATTCCTTCAACAGGTAAATTAATTAGGGTCATATTAACAGTCAACATACAAGTTAATTAATATATTCTTGTTGATTGATTTTGATTTTCGGTAAATATTATGCAGACTGGAACAAATGTGATGAACACAGCACAAGGTGCAGCTGATACTGTGACGAAATCAGCACAAGGTGCAGTGGACGCTGTGAAGAACACAATGGGAATGAATGATGAAAAGAAATGATGAAATGATTTTTAATTTCATTTTTTTTTGTGTTCTTTAGGAAAAAAGAATGCATCTTGTTTAGTTATGTCTTTTCCATGTGTTTTTGTTGGGTTATCTTTTTCCTCTCATATATTTTATGAGGTTGTAATAAATGGTTCTCTATATTGCATATTGTCAATGGGAAATGGGCACTTGTCCAAATATTTTTAAAACATGGTTCAAATGGACAAATAAAAATTATTATGGATGAAATGGACACCAAAAGAATAGCAAGGATGAAACTGGATTCATCCTGACTCAAACTTAAAAAGTAGCAAGGATGAAACTGGATGCAGATGTAAATTAAAAATAAAAAATATATTTAAATATGGGTAGGATGAAACTGTTTACATCCTGACTATTTTTATATTTTTGTCCATTTAGATATTATCAAAATCTAAATGTCCTTTATCTATGATTTGTTAATTTTGATTTTTTAACCATTTTGTGAATTGTCAATTACTCTTTGTCACTTCCGTTTTTCCACATTTTCATGACATCAGCAACAAGCTGTTTCATAGACCAGGTGGAAATAATTAATCAACTCTAACCAACAAAAAGTAACCCGTCATTCCTAGTTATCGATAACAGTTACGGGCCGTGGACAAAAGCCAGACTTAAGTTTTGGACCCTAGGCAGTGCATCTGCCTAGTTTTTTTTTCTTTTCTTTTTAGTAGTAGGGTGCTCGGTGCATATTAAGGATACTAATTCGAGTTTTCAGATTTTCAAAAAAGACAGACAACTATATAATCAATAATTCTAATCTAAAAAACTAACACGATTTATAAAGAGATAGTAGTTGTGGCCCGTGATACAGTTACGCAAGGAGAAAGAAATCCTATGAGATATGATATTCTTGGTCGCATCCCTCAAATTATAAGGGGAAAAATACGGTTTTCTCCAAACTCCCATCCAAATATACTAGTTAATCCTAACCCATTTAATTAGGTACAAATTAGTTTTTTT
The DNA here is from genome assembly GCF_003573695.1 of Papaver somniferum. Classification (NCBI taxonomy): domain Eukaryota; kingdom Viridiplantae; phylum Streptophyta; class Magnoliopsida; order Ranunculales; family Papaveraceae; genus Papaver; species Papaver somniferum. The sequence goes on from NW_020618825.1 coordinate 1,767,361, forward strand.
CCATGAAAAGTACATAAATAACCTTTCTGGTTTACAATTTAGTCCAAATATTTGCAGTTTAGTCCAAAGTGATTCATGATGACGTCAACAGTTTTAAATAATATAAAAAAAATTAAAATCAATTTATCTTTCTAACCGTTTGTCCAAAATTCGCAAACTTTATATATTCAGAAAGGTCTTTCCAAGAGCTACAAAAAGAGTATCCGTATGACTATATAATTCTCACTTACAACCATGTACACATTACAAAAATACAACCTGTTTACAACCCAAACTCATTACCAACACCAGATCCAACACTCAACCACTCTTAACCCTGCTGCTGCAAACAACTAGAGCACCTCAACCATTCAACTCAAATATTTTATCCGTTTATGTAGCTTTCCAATCTTAGTTGCACTTCTCTGCAACAACACTACCCATCCAACAACAATATAAATTCATGTTCCTCAGTACCACCAACATCACACATTTCAGATTTCATCTTTGCAATTTCATCGGCGCTTCATATTTATTCACCATATCACCACTTCAGAGTTCTACCATTACTTACTCAGCTGCACCATCCCTTGAAATGCAACATACAAGCAAACCCATTCTTCCAAATTTCCCATAGCATCACCTGCAATTGCTTCATAGCCAGCTGCATCACCTCAATCATTCAACCATTCAATATTCATGATAGTCAGCCCGCGACTCTAGTCTACACAGACTGACAAAAATATCAAACACGCCAAGCTCTTGCTGAATAATGGTATGATTTGCATAGGATGGTTTAGCAGTTAACCTGAATAAAAAAAATAATAAAACATAAGAAACCACATAGGAAAAAGTGATAACCTTTCACTAACAACCACATAAGAAACAAAGCAAAGAAAAGGATAAAAATAAAACACAGGTACACCGCTGCAAAACACGAGAAACCTACTTTTTCATAGAAAATACACAGGTGCACCAATGTGTACACCCCTGCCAAACATGCACAAAAGTCGACCACTCATAACCACTGCACACAAACCTTTTTCATGAAAAATACACAGGTGCACCAATATGCACACCACTGCAAACATGCATAAAGACGATCATTCATAACCACACACAAACCTACTTTTTCTTTGGAATTGCACTAGTGCACCAATATGTACACCCATCCAAAATATGTATAAAACATACTTTTTCAACTAAGATATCCTAATGCACAAAATCCTATTATCAGCCGAGACCAACATTAAGGTGGGTATCAAAAAGGGAACCAAGTATACAATTAAACCAAATACCTGTCACCCAGTTGCAACATCTTGGGTTGCAACCATAGAAGCATGAGGCGAGGACCCATCTTTATCATCTTTGACCTTCATTCCCCTGCAATTGAGAGAAATAAAAAGGTTGAGAGTTTGAGACACATATTTTACTAATGATCTAATGCCTAAACAATCATTTGATCCCCATCCATATCAAAAGTTTTAACATATGGTATAAGCAAAGGACAAGCATATAAACAAGGCTCAAACATTCCTGGGTGAACATATATCTCATAATAACATCATAAACATAACTACATGCATAGTACTCAAAACTACTAGATAAATCTGTTAGAGCATTGCTCGGTCGAACTCGCATGCGTTGCTATCTCAAGCATGTTTGTCAATGTTAGTAATCAAAATTATAAGTCTTGATTTCTAGTCTATTATAGCCAAGTCTCGGGCTAGGATAAAAAGTGTAGTTGAGCTCAAGGACTTCATGGCGATTCATCATACAAGTAGAAAAACTACTCAAGGAACCGGTGGAACTTCTCGATAAAAAGGTATGTGAAGACTTGAACTTATCTATCACTCAAAAGTTTATCTACTCTATCTCCTACTCTTTGAGACAAGAAGTCGTATGTTATATATATTAACTTGGATTATACACATTTGGTATTTTGAGACGAGTATACCTCGCCTATCTATATCTCGAATATGTGTTGGTAAGCTTTTCGCTTCAATAAAGTTTATCATTACCATGTGACGAAAGTCATGATGTGTTTCAATCATCTTGAAAATTGCTTTGACGATAAATGGTGTAACAACTGTATAACGTCCTCTAAGAATGTTTCAAAGATTGAAATGAGAGTTTAGATTACACAACCAATGGTGGACATAAGCATTTTTGTGGAAACACATTTATGTATAAGTCCTATTCCTTGAACCAAAGTTTGCGAACTTTGTTGATCAAGAGAACCGGAAGAATGGCGTGAGCCAAGTCCGGAAACTGCCGAAGTTCTCAAACCCGGGAATTTCTGCTGGAGTTTGTAAACTCTTCCCAGTAACTTAAGTTCGCGAACCTAGTATGCGAACTTGAGAAGGTTATATATCTGAAGATGATTTCTGAACTTAAACTTAAAAATACTAAGGAATGCAGTTTTCAAACCGTTGCTATAAAAGTTCATGAACCGATTCAAGTGAATCAAATCATCTTTGCTAATTGTGTCTTGTGTAGTACATAATATTTCCTTGCAATTGAAAAACTCTCTAACCAGTTCATTTGAAGTCATTTGAACTAGTTATGGTGAAGAAGAACATGGTTGATATGAAATGCTCATATGGATAACCTTTTGGTTAACTATTGTTGAACCAACAAGTGCATATGTTTGGGTACGGTTAACAAACGTAGAAGCGTGCATTGTCAAGTGTGTGTAACAAGCTATGTTTTCTATCTAACGGTTGAGAAATATTAGCTTGAATCTAAATCTGGTTTTCATCTAACGGTGAATATTTAATGCTTTATTACTAAGCTAACATTGATTGCAAACCCTGATTCGAAAGACTATATAAAGGAGACATCTAGTATTGTGCAAAACTAATCCCCACACCTTACGTGTGATACTAGTTTGCGTGCTAGAGTCGATTCTCTTTTAACCTTTAGTTTTCTTCTTCTAAAACTAGGTTAACGACTTAAAGACTTCATTGGGATTGTGAAGCCAGATCGATACTACTTTTATCGTAGTTGTGTGATCTGATCTTGCATCTTCTATCGTACGAGTACAATCAGATTGATTGGCTTGAGATTGATATCTCCGATAGGAAAGATATAAAAAGTAATCACAAACATCTTCCTCTCATTGTTTGTGATTCCGCAACATCTTGTTTCGCTACCATACTATTAAGATTGTTGTAAGGTGATTGATAACTCTAGGCTGTTCTTCGGAAATATAAGACCGGATTATCAATTGGTTTCTGTTCACCTTGGTTATTATCAAAAGACGGAACAAAACCTTTAGGGTTTATCTGTGGGAGACAGATTGATCCTTTGATAGACTTGTCTGTGTGAGACAGATTTGTTTATTGTCAAAACCTGTGATTTTGGGTCGTAGCAACTCTTAGTTGTGGGTGAGATCAACTAAGGGAATCAAGTGCGCAGTATCCTACTCGTATCAGAGGTGTAGGAGCATAATTGTACCTTGGATCAGTGGGAGATTGATTGGGGTTCAACTACAGTCCAGTACGAAGTTAGCTTGGAGTAGGCTAGTGTCTGTAGAGGCTTAATACAGTTGTGTTCAATCTGGACTAGGTCCCGGGGTTTTTCTGCATTTGCGGTTTCTTCGTTAACAAAATTTCTGGTGTCTGTGTTATTTTAATTTCCGTATTATATTGTTTTATCTTTATAATTGAAATAATAGGTTGTGTGTTAGATCGTCAATTAGAGTAATCCAACATTTGGTTGTTGATTGTCATTGATTGATCCTTGGATATTGGTCTTTGGTACCATCCAAGTTATTCCTTGCATTTGATTAGAACTCGCAGTTCCTGATTGAGTAAATCAAATCAATAAGAGAGATATAAACTCGGTAATATACTTTTAATTGATTGAGTCTTGTTGATTCTCTTAAAAGTATATTCGAGTTTGTCCATACAGATTGCTAAGCGAAATATTAGGTGGTGTTGTTAGATCCCCGCTTTTTAAATTGGTATCAGAGCAGGCAAACACGTTTAAGACCTTACAAGTATGTGTTTGTAGTGATCTGAATCTATGGACAGAGGTACTATCTCTATTAACATACCACCAGTCTTCGATGGCTCTAATTACTTATGGTGGAAAATGCTATGCGAGCTTTTCTTCAATCACGTGATTTTCAATCATGGGTATATGTTGTTAATGGATATGATGCTCCCGTTGTGGCAGTTGGAGATGTAAACGTTCCCAAGAATATTGGTGAATACAGTCCTGCCGAGATACTTGCTGCAAAGCAAAATTCCGACGGTTTGAATGCCATCATACATGCCATTACCCCAAATCTTCAGCACCATGTGTCTAATTGCACTAGGTCTAAAGATGCTTGGGATATCTTAGAAACAGTATTTGAAGGTAACTCCAGTGAAAAGGAAGCTAGGCTTCAAAACCTTAATTCCGATTGGGAGAACCTTCGGATGGCAGATAATGAATCGATTGATGATTTTTTTACCACAAAGTGTCTGAAATTGTTAATGCATCATTTGCATTGGGTGAGACCATTCCCGAAAAGGACATTGTGATGAAAATCCTTAGGTCGCTGCCATCAAGATACGATTCTAAGAAGCATGTCATGTTTGAGGGAAATAACCCTGAAACACTTTCCAAGACTTCACTAATTGGAAAGTTAAGAATTGTTGATCAGGATACAGGGAGAAAGTTCGCACTCAACGCTGTGAACAAAACTGAGATGTCTTCCTCTCACTTATCCTGGGCTGATGAATGTGATCATTCACTAATAGTCAAAGAGGTCAAGAATCTAATGAAAAGGAAGAATAAATTTGCAGGTTTTCCATGTTTTCTAGTTGCTGAAAATAATTCAACAGAAGACAATACTTCTCAATATAACTCAGATGAGTCTAACTGGTGCAATGGATTTACTGCGCTTACTTCAAATTCTCCTTCAACTTCAAATTCTGATTCGGAACTTGAATTTGACACTGAGTTGGTTGATCTCCTAAATAAAGAGATTCTTCAAGAGAACCTTCGTCTTAAAGCCTCCTTGAGGAATGTTGAATCATCACTCCAGACGAAAAATATTGAGATAGAGCAGCTTCATATTAAATTCGTCAAAACCATGTCTCTAAAAGAAGAAGAGATTAATTATCTCAGAGATGACCTGCAAACGCGGTCTGGAAGCTCTGACAAAATTGCAACAATGTTGTTTGGTCAGAGATCCTTTGGAAACAATCATGGTTTAAGATTCAAAAGCAAAACATCAAAAGTGATGGATTCTGCAAATCAGGAAACAATGGTTGGGTGTTGTTTCAAACAGGAAAAATTACATGGAGAAGAAAAATCCACATTGATCTGCTCCTTCTGTGGACACTCAAGGAATGATAAAGATACCTGTTGGAGATTCAATAAAGGCAACACAAGAGTCACCAAACTTCAAAAGAACATGCAAAGAGTGAGTCTGGATAAAGATAAGCAAGGTAAATATTCCTGAAGAAGTAAGAAATCTGTTAGCACAACCAACAGTGACAAGCCACGAAAAAACAAGGGAAGTGGGAATTTGGCCCGTCCGGTCACCAACTGAATGGTGACGTTTGCCTTCTCATATTTAACTTGGAAAAGATTAGAAGTGTCTGAGAAATGGCTCAAGTCAATGTTCGTAAATATCTGTGTAGGTAATCTTATTTTTAGATTCTTTGAAGACTGTGTCAAAATGATCCAGGGTTTGACACTTATAAATCTCCTTTTATTGTTTATTTTCTCCTTCTTTCAATTACGTTCTCATGGCTCATGTAACTAGAGGTACTACCAAAAGATATGCAGTAGAAGCAGTCAATGTACATCTGTGCAAAGGAATCACTTCCTCGAGAATGATAAAGAAGAAGTCAACAACCAATGGAGAAGGTTCTTCCTCTAACTGTCTCTTTTTTGTTTGTCGTGCTAGAGACATGGTGAAAGTTTTCATCAACAAGCAAAATGATTTAAAATCTCGAATCATTTCCTCTAGGGCTGTCAATGGATGCTAATGTAACGGATATAGGCTCTGCCGCTGCCGTTGCCATTAAAAGTTAGTGGATATCCGTTTTCCGTTAATATTCGGCGGAAATAGGAAATTCAAAAACGTTACCGTTACGTTGGACTTACCGGATAACGGATATTTTTCCGTTACCATCCGGTATGTCGCAGGAAAAACACAAAACAGGCTAAAAACACAAAACAAAAACACAAAACAACTTTTAAATCCATGAAAACAGGTTCTAAATCCATGCCACACCAAAAAAAAGACATACAGATGTTCATGCCACACAAGAAAACAAGTTCAGAATCTTCAGATGTTCTACAAAAAGAAAAAAACATGTTTTTTGCAAAAAAAAAGACATCTCTATCTCCATTTGCTGCAACAACTGCAAACGCATTCCTCCTCCATCTCCATATTCTCCACTGCCAAGTGCCAACTGCTTCTGCAAATGTATTCCACCTTACTCCTTAGTCCTGAACTTCTGCATTTTGAAAGGAAAATCAAAAGTGTTAGACATTTTAAGCTGGCAATGTCATTGTCAGTACAATAAGACAATAAATTGCAAATAAAAGATTAAGATGTAAGGAAACTTACCAGTAACATAACTATCACTGTCACCGAGAGTGAGATCTGGCATCCAATCACCCAAACAAAGTAATGCTTCAACAAGTTCTGGAGCTAATGAACTCCTGTGAGATGTGAGAACCCTTTCACCAATACTAAACATAGATTCTGAAGCTACACTTGTCACTGGAACTGCCAAAACATCTCTTGCAATCCTTGATAGAGTTGGATACTTTGGAGCATGATTCTTCCACCAACTTAAGATATCAAACCTCATTTCTTCAGTGGTCGTGCCTTTAGGAAAAAATGTTTCTGCTAAGTAAGTCTCGAGTTCTGACTTCTGAACCTCAAAGACATTGTTTTCCATAATAAAATCATCATAACCAAATTCATATGATGATGTTGTAGCTGCGGAGATCTCCATTCCAGCTGAACTCATTCCACTATCATAATAATCTGGAACTGTTGTGTTTGTTTCATAAGCACAATAAAGAACATTGAGTGCAAGCTCAAATTTGTTATAGTGACTTTGATAGTGATTGACACCATATGCTCTCTTCATAACAAACACCACCCATCTAGCCTTATACCTAGGATCTAAAACAACTCCAATGCCCATAAAAGTGTTACTTTCTTTCCAGTAGCTATCAAATTTCATCCTCATATTCTTGGCCATGTCTCTGATGTACTCATGCTCACTTGATTCCCAGATATTAATTCATCTATTAACTTCTTGCACCCTATTATAATACAAATTTGATGTGGGATACTTAATCCCAGCAAATTTGGTTGAAATGACATCAAATAATTCCAAACATTCACATATATGTATTCCTTGTTGCCACTACTGAGAAGATGGTAGTATCTTGAAGTCATTATCTAAATCAGCTAGCCTAACAAAAGCTCGTCTCAAAAAAATTGCATCCTTTAGCATCTTAAAGGTGGAGTTCCACCTGGTATCCACATCTAAACCCACAAACCTTGAAGCAGGAAGATTAACTTGGGAAATTGCACATTAAAATCTCTCTTTTCTAGCCTAACTTGACTTGACATATTTTACACACTCTCTAACTGCATCTATAAATGGAGCAGCTACTCTCATTCCCCACCCAACAATCAAGTGCAATACATGATTACTGCACCTCATTTGGAACATATCCCAATTAAGAACTAAACAATCTTTGCTATCAAGCCATTTCTACAGATTTTCCATCATAACATTGTTGGAGCTAGCATTGTCAACAGCTACAGCAAAAATCTTATTGTCTATGTTCCAATCTAGACACATTGATTTCACTACAGATGCTAGAACTTCCCCAGAGTGTGGTGATGACACTAAAGTATATGCTAGTGTTTTCTTAATCAGCTTCCACCCATCATCAATTTAATGCAAAGTCACACAGCAATAACCATCTTTTGTATGCTTACATGACCACATATCTGTTGTTAAACTACATTTAGATGCAATATTGTCAAATTGTTCTTGTAATTGCAGTTTGAACTCAGTTGCTATTCTCATGATGTCTTCCCTAACTGTGTTCCTAGTGTAAAGCTTAGCAGTAGGATTAAGAGACTTGACAAACTCTCTAAAATAAGGATGCTCAACTATAGTGATTGGATAACCATATTTAGATATCATTTTGCCAACTAGTATCCTAGTAGCAACAGCATCATAATTCCAATTAGCTAACCTGGTTTGAGCATTACATGTTTTGACTGTAGTAATCTTTCTTTGTCCTTTCTTATTCTCAGGCTTTTCTTTGCAGATAGAAACATGGTAATGCAAGCGGCTGGTTCTTTGGTTACTAGATACAGGTATCTTCTTGTGACAATGTTTGCATTCAGCCATTAGTATCCCAACCTCCTTCCCTTTTACAACCTTCTTTCCAATCTCTTTGTCAAAATCATTCCGCACATCAGACCTTACTGAGTGTATTTTTTTCTTCTCTTTGGCTATAATTGAATCTTCATATACTTCTACATCTTCTTCTTCTTCTTTTCTAGGACGAATTGCAGTTGCAGGTGTAACAGAAGCAGGTGTTGCATTAATTCCAGAACCTTGAACTTGGTTTGATGCAGCAGCAGCAGCAGGTAAATGTGATGCAACTGAAAATGAGAGATTCTGTGAAGAACCAACATGGTTTGATGCTCGTCTTTCACTTTGGGACATGATTAATTTCACAAATATGAAATTGTGAACCCTAATTTTAGAAACCCTAAATTGAAAATTGAGTTTTGAAGATTGAAATTAAACTCAAAGGAAATTGAAGAAGAAAACCCTAGTTTCTAATCAGTAATCACACATGATTTCTAAGGCATAGAAGACGATGATTGATTCATCCCTAGTTTTCTCTCTGTTGTGTCGATAAAACTGAAGTGAAGAATGAGATTCATTCGACGAATACACCCTAGGTATAAGAATTTACAAGTACAGTACGCACGTTACCGGATAACGGAACTAAACCTAACGTAAGGGATTATCCGCTAGCTTATTGGTATCGGATATCCGTTTACCGCTATGTCGGATGGTAACAGTAATGGCTAACAGATTATCGGTATAGGATTTAGGATAATCGGTATCCATTGACAGGCCTAATTTCCTCTTTGGAAGAGATAACTCACTATGAACAAAGGTTGTCTCTGACCAAGAATACCCTGTGTGATCTAAAAAGAGAACTTAGTGAGTTAACTGATATTTCTGAAGATCTAGAGGAATTAAACGATCCCATAATCAATGTGTTTTTGAATAATGAGAAGGAATTTTCTGTAGATGCTCTGAAAAATATCTACAATGCCTAGTAAGTCTTCTTTTTGATTTAGTTGGAAGAATAACTAGTGCTTGAATAGCAATGATTGTGACTACGCATAGCTATTATGTTTCATCTTCTTGTTCTTTTTTAGGTTTTTTGGTTTAAATTCTAAAAACTATTTGGAAGATGATGTTGTTGCAGTATTAATCTTTATGATTTGTTATATTGCAATTTGTTATGGGATATTGGTGTTTACGTCCGTGAACTATGTTTGTCCCACACTTTATCAAAAGTAAAGTCGTTCGTGATCCGTATTCACATAGTGGTAAAAGAATGAATAGACTTTTTGACAGATACAAAAGTTAAGCCTATAATGTCAAACATTTGATGGAAGATAGGTTAAAATATTTTGTTGTCAAGGATTATGTCTATTAATTTTCGTTATGCAAATAGTGATTGAAGATAAAATGAATCCTTGTGTATTCCGCAGTATTGATCATCCCTGATCCATATTTTATGTATTACTGTGAGGCTCCACAATGTATCTTATGTTGAGCACTATACAACCAAGTTGAATTTTTTAGCTTAGTTGGTGTTCCGTGAAGTATGTTATGTCGAGCATATTGAACTAAATTAATCATCTTGTTTGGTTATTTAGTTATTGATCCGTAAGTTTTCTTATGTCGAGAAAAACAAATGACAATTAAATTGATTACTTTTGTGATAATTTTGGTTGTGTATTCCAACTAGATTAATTATGGGTTCTCTTGTAATTAATCTAGTTGAGTATTTTCGTGTCTCCATAGGTTCTCTTATGTTGAGCATAATCAATTGAATTGATCACCTCTTGTGTTTAATTTGATTGTGTATTCCGATTAAATTAATCATGGGTTTACTTGTGATTAATTTGATTGAGTTTTTGGATATAAAAAATCATTCTTATGGTTTTTGGTGTCCAATAAAAATCCTTCTTTTCGTTTGAAATTAAGGTCGCTCGTGTTGTTCTTTCGGGAATGACATCAAATGGGGGAGAGTTGTTTTGAACTTATGCTTAATGGTCATATCTTGAAGGGTGTGCGGCTGTGGAATTTTAGAGGGGTTATCTTGTATCTTTAAACTCCTTGATGAATGCATTTAGCTTCGGCCTTATGATTGCATCTAAATTAGTTGGTAAGTATTTTTTCCTTTTGTCTGGAAATGTCTCTCTCGGAAATTTCATTATGATCCGTTCTTGTACCTTTGCTAATTTTATTGACAAAAAGGGGGAGAATTAATATGTAGTTCATACTGCAAATACATATGGTTTTCGGATCATTATGTAAGGGGGAGTGGTTTCCATGTGAGATGGAGTATTGACTAAGAGGGAGCGATACATATCACCATAGTATTATTGTTGAAGTTGTGATACAATTGAACTTTGACGTTGTGTAATAATACTATGACACTGTATAACAATGATCGAGAACTATGTTTTCTCATTGTTATAGCTGCGGATCTTCAACAACGGTGATGCTAAACTTACAACCTTTGGGATCATTGGAGTACTTGGAAGTGACGAAGATTTCGAGGAATGTTGAAGATTAGACATGTGGAATAGAAGCTACTAAAGTTTCTTTATCTTTTTTTGTATTCCATATGTATTGATAATTTTGTCACTAAAATTGACAAAGGGGGAGATTTTTAGAGCATTGCTCGGTTGAACTCGCATGCATTGCTATCTCAAGCATGTTTGTCAATGTTAGTAATCAAAACTATAAGTCTTGATTTCTAGTCTATTATAGCTAAGTCTCAGACTAGGATAGAAAATGTAGTTGAGCTCAAGGACTTCATGGCGATTCATCATACAAGTAGAAGAACTACTAAAGGAAGCGATGGAACTTCTCGACAAAAAGGTATGTGAAGACTTGAACTTATCTATCACTCAAAAGTCTATCTACTCTATCTCCTACTCTTTGAGACAAGAAGTGGTATGCTATATATATAGACATGGATTATACACATTTGGTATTTCGAGCCGAGTATACCTCGCCTATCTATATCTCGAAATATGTGTTGGTAAGCTTTTCGTTTCGATCAAGTTTATCTTTACTATGTGACGAAAGTCATGATATGTTTCAATCATCTTGAAAATTGCTTTGACGAGAAATGGTGTAACAACTGTACAACGTCCTGTAAGAATGTTTCAATGATTGAAATGAGAGTTTAGATTACATAACCAATGGTGGACATAAGCATTGTTGTGAAAACACATTTATGTATAAGTCCTATTCCTTGAACCAAAGTTTGCGAACTTTGTTGATCAAGAGAATCGGAAGAATTGCGTGAGCCAAGTCCGCGAACTGCCGAAGTTCTCAAACCCGAGAATTTCTGCTGGAGTTTGTAAACTCTTCCCGTAACTTAAGTCCGCGAACCTAGTCTACGAACTTGAGAAGGTTATATATCTGAAAATGATTTATGAACTTAAACTTAAAAATACTGAGGAATATGTAGTTTGGAAATCGTGGCTATAAAAGTTCATGAACCGATTCAAGTGAATCAAATCATCTTTGATTCAATTGTGTCTTATGTAGTACATAAAATTTCCTTGCAATTGAAAAACTCTCTAACTAGTTCATTTGAAGTCATTTGAACTAGTTATGGTGAAGAAGAACATGGTTGATATGAAATTCTCATATGGATAACCTTTTGGTTAACTATTGTTAAACCAACAAGTGCATACTTTTGGGTACGGTTAACAAACCTAGAAGCGTGCATTGTCAAGTGTGTGTAACAAGCTAAGTTTTGGATCTAACGGTTGAGAAATATTAGCTTGAATCCAAATCAGGTTTTCATCTAACGGTGAATATTGAATGCTTTCTTACCAAGCTAACATTGATTGCAAACCCTGATTTGAAAGACTATATAAAGGAGACATCTAGTATTGTGCAAAACTAATCCCCACACCTTACGTGTGATACTGGTTTGCGTGCTAGAGTCGATTCTCCTTTAACCTTTGGTTTTCTTCTTCTAAAACCAGGTTAACGACTTAAAGACTTCATTGGGATTGTGAAGCCAGACCGATACTACTTTTTATCGTAGTTGTGTGATCTAATCTTGCATCTTCTATTGTACGATTTCAATCAGTTTGATTGGCTTGAGATTGATATCCCCGATAGGCAAGATATAAAAAGTAATCACAAACATCTTCCTCTCATTGTTTGTGATTCCGCAACATCTTGTTTCGCTACCATATGATTAAGATTGTTGTGAGGTGATTGATAACTCTAGGCTGTTCTTCAGGAATATAAGACCGGATTATCAATTGGTTCATGTTCACCTTGGTTATTATCAAAAGACGGAACAAAACCTTTAGGGTTTATCTGTGGGAGACAGATTGATCCTTTGATAGACTTGTCTGTGTGAGACATATTTGTTTATTGTCAAAGCCTGTAATTTTGGGTCGTAGCAACTCTTAGTTGTATGTGAGATCAGCTAAGGGAATCAAGTGCGCAATATCCTGCTGGGATCAAAGGCGTAGGAGCATAACTGTACCTTGGATCAGTTGGAGATTGATTGGGGTTCAACTACAGTCCAGTCCGAAGTTAGATTGGAGTAGGCTAGTGTCTGTAGAGGCTTAATACAGTGTGTGTTCAATCTGTACTAGGTCCCGAGGTTTTTCTGCATTTGCGGTTTCCTCGTTAACAAAATTTCTGGTGTCTGTGTTATTTCAATTTCCGCATTATATTGTTTTATCTTTATAATTTAAATAATACAGGTTGTGCGTTAGATCATCAATTAGAGTAATCCAACCTTTGGTTGTTGATTGTCATTTATTGATCCTTGGATATTGGTCTTTGGTACCATCCAAGTTATTCCTTGCATTTGATTAGAACTCGCAGTTTCTGGTTGAGTAAATCAAATCAAGAAGAGAGATATAAACTCGTTGATATACTTTTAACTGATTGAGTCTTGTTGATTCTCTTAAAAGTATATTCGAGTTTGTCCATACAGATTGCTAAGCGAAATATTGGGTGGTGTTGTTAGACCCCCACTTTTTCAAAATCAAGCAAAATTGTGAAATAATTAGCTAAAACAAATTCATACCAGAAATAAGAATCATAGTTTCCCTTCCTAACAAATATGTCACCTGCCACAAACCAAATTGATACATACTATAGCTCAATAAAGGTGTACAACTATGTGCACATAAAAAATCAACAGGTTTGAAATTATGTGCACAATAACAATAAATAGGTGTATAATTATGTACACATTAACAAACAGGTGTATAAAAGTGAGTACATAAAAGTCCACATATGTACAATTATGTACACATTAAGAATCAACATGTGTACAACTGTGTGCGCATTAACAATTCAATATATAAAAATAGTTGAAAGTCAGATTTTACGTGAGACCTTCACAGTATCCTATAAGAGCATGCTTACAAGTATAAGTTTAGGTGTAAGAAACCACGTAATGCTTTTCATTACACAAATAAAAATCATCCTTTCAAGTATAAGTTTGCATCAGTTTGTACACCCTAGTCAAGTATAAGTTTATGGAGTTATTTTTTCACATGTACACTAGTTTATACACCCTGGTTTCCATGTAATGATTTTCAATAGTATCAAATGCTATCCTTGGATAAGAACCACAAATTAAATAAGATATAGTGCATTTCTTATAACATAACTGGTGTACAAGCATATACACCTCGTATAACAAGCACAATAAAAACATTGCTATTTAACGTGAAACGCATACAAATGGTGTACAAGAAAATACACATATTTTTAGATACTGCAAGCTTACCAACAAGTCTACACCAGTTGGTCATCCCCCAATAAACATCAAGCTTACTAGTTGACCCTACCCAGTGATTAAGCATTGAAACTACAGACTCGATCTTGTTGTAGTCTGTCATAAAAAAAAGAAAGATATATCAACACTTTAATTTTTAGAAATCATCCCTTCAAAGAAATCACTACAAAGATAAACATTTCATGGTTCCTTAACTCGAGAACCAATTTAATTTGAAAAAAAATGAATTGTTTTCACATTTAAACATTCATATCAAGTCACAACTTCATATATTGATCCATGTAATATCACATTGTATAAAACTGTTTTTCAAATCCATAATGCAAGAAGCTCAGATTCTCAGACATGTGAACCAGTGTAAGTGGAAAGAAAATGTATCACCTAATTTAAGTTACACAAATATATAGGTTTTAACATCCACAAAACAAGTGGTATGCTTGTTTAGTGCACTAGTTAAAAATAGAATTGGTATTTGAATTCGGTGTGGCAACAAATGAACACTTCTCAACTAAGTATATAAAATCAAAATATAGCGAACATAGATGAATATCTCAAAAGATATAAAATAACAAAACAGGAAAATCAAAGGTTGTTAGTTTGTATATCTATGTACACATTACCAATAAACAGGTGTACAACTATGTACACACTAAAAATCAACTTGTGTACAATTGTGTACACATTTAAAATCAACATGTGTATGATAGACGCATTTATGTGTCTATTTTGATCTCAATTATATGTATTGTTCATGCTCGATTTTATACTTATTTGATTATTTTACGTTTTTGTAGGTGTTTTTGGAGAAATAAGCTTTTGCGGGAAAATTGGTCGAAAAGTGGTATTTACGCTCTTAGGAGGAAATCACTAAAGACACCCCTTATTTGGATATGGGGAACTCAATTACTAAGGGGCACATACTTGTTATTTACACCCCAGGACACCTCAAGTGCTATTCACACCCCAACAGTGGATTAGGGGGGACACCCTTCTTCATCGTTTAAAGTTCAAAATTGGCGGGAAAAAAATGTTCTTTACAGTGCAGATTAGGGTTCGGATTTTGGGAAGTTTTGGAGGAGATTCAACCGCCGAAATTGGTTTCAGTAGGCCTGTTTGGGATTAACAGGGCTGGTATAGGCCTTTAAATCAACAGAGTTGGGCTAGCTAATCGAGTTTTGAAGAAACAGGAAAAGGATAATATTAACGGGTTTCTGCGTGATTTTCTGGGAAGAATTGAGACCATATTTTCGTGGACTTTCTATTGGATATGGATGGGTTATGATCTGTTACATCAGAACAGGGTTGATACGTGCTGTAAAGTTGAAAATAACGGAGGTATACTCGGAATCTCAGTAAATCAGTGGTGGAGAATATTACCGAGAATTGTTTGATGGATTTGGAAGTTGCGTGAAGGGAAGATTCTCTGCTATATTTAACTCTATCTAAGTTGGAAAGAGTAGGAAATAATTCCGGACAGAAGACGCGTAGAAGAGATAAAGAGGGAAAGAAATCCCATGCATGGCAAGAAAGAAATGGAGAAGATTTATTCGCAAAGATATGGAGCTGTGGTGTATAAATAGTGTGTTTTGAGTCCCTGGAAGGTCTGTCGAGAGTTTGGGGTAGGTTTAGAGGCATAGAATCACGCTGCAGGTGGAGTTGCGGCAGCAGCAGAGAAGAGGAAGAAGAAGAGTTACAAACGACATATATTAAGTGTCGTTCTCAAGAGACCTAAGCTGCTGTGCAGGACAGTCGTATTCTAGGGTCTAAATTTCTGATCCTGTAATAGTTGTTAGTAACGTATATCTTCAGTATTGCAACACCAATTGTAACGGTCACTTTTGTAACATCTATACATCGTTGCAGATCTGCTGTGTTATATATTCTCTTCAATAAAAACACCTTTTGAGCCATGATGTATTATTTTGAATCTGTTTTTGATATGAGGATCTAAAACCCATCACTGGGACAATGGAGGAAGCCAGTTTTCGTCACTGTGGTAATTCTATCGATTCTTGTTATGACTTTTTGCACTAATTTAAATTGGATCATGATTTTTATTAATTAGTTTTGATTTAGTTTGATGGGTTATGCTTAGATTAAGTTTTTTTATAGTCCATGCTTACCATTTACAATTAATGTTTTACAAAATCTACCTTGGCAAAAATTCAGAGTCAATAATTGTTATTTTTGGAGCTATAATTGTCTAAGAATTGATATCCGAACCACATGAACATGAATTTTGGTGGAATCCCGAGTCCCAGTATCTCTCAATATTGTCATTATCTTTTCTTTTATTTGCAAAATTAATTTTATTTAAGTCTAAAATCAATAACTTCACAAGTCCGAGAATCAAACCCTTTCTTACCACAGTAAAAACTACATCAATTTTTGGCGCAACTGCCGGGGACTTTAAGTTAGGTTTTAGATTTTTCTTTTTTTGTAGATTTTTTTTTTCTTTTGTTAGATTTTACTTCGGGTATTTTTGTTTTTGGTGTGCAGGTTTGCTGGAAGCTAAAAGTGGAAGGTTGGACTTGGCTAAATCAGTACAGAAAATCCAAGATTTTTATTTATTTTTGTTAGTTTTTATTTTCTTTATTTTTGGACTTGTATATACTGTTTGTTTATTTTTTTTTAGTATTTTGTTTAAAAAAAAACACGTTGCACACACCAATTGCATCGTCCGAATTACCGAATTTAGGAAACCTGTGGAAAAGTACGCTGAACCCGTGCCTTGGGCCTTAAAGGAGTTACCAGCCGAAATTCCAGAAGCCTCAGCCTCGTACCTTTAGGTACATTTTTCTTAGGTAGACCAAGATTACCTAATTTAGTAAACCCTGCATTTGCATGTGCACGATTTTCTTGCTTCACTAGTATTCTTGCTTGTGTATGCGTCGTTGGAAACGGGTAGGAGATAGATTTGAGGAAAAAAATCTTTTTAATTTGAGTCCGACCCGTTACCGATTTAGGCGGTAATTCTATTTTTCCCGAAATGGTTGATGAAAAGGATGTTGAGGTCCCAGTAAAAACGCTTAGGGATCGTTTGAACCCGTCTAGAATAGTGCGTGACGCAGGTGTAGTTATACCAGCTTCTACAGTCTAATTTGATATTAGACCTGAGACTATTGGCATGCTTCGTACCTTTAGGGGGTTAGAGAATGAGAATTCGTATACCCACATAAGAGACTTTGAAATGATTTATGACACAATGAACTATCCGAATGTCTCCAAAGATGTGCTTAGGTTACGTTTGCTTCACTTCTTTCTCGATGGGAAAGCCAATGAGTGGTATCATTTTATTCCTTCTAAAACAATTACCACCTGAGATGGTCTTGTAGAGGCATTTGTTAGGAAATTTTACCCACACCATAAGATTGTTGCTGTTCGGCAGCCTATCCAAACCTTTAAGCAGAAATTAGGTGAAAAACTTCATGATTATGTACAAAGGTTTAGTGAATTGTTATACCAGTGTCCACATCATGGCTTTGAAAAAGCCCACATGGCCCAAATTTTATATGAGGACCTTGATTGTGAAACCCGTATGCAGGTAGAAACAATTAGTGGTGGAGAGTTTACCCATCAAGACCCAGATGAATGTTTTGATTAGGTCATCGAGTTAGATGAGAAAACTAGGCACTAGGCTTCAATGAGAGAACCAGAAATACCTAGAAATCCTATCCATATGGTCGATAGAGTTGATTATGGGTCAGATATTCTTAGGCGTCTAGAGGCTTAGAAATAAATCAAGGGTCACACCATGCTAGATACGAAGAGCAAGCCCGTGCTCTTTATAACAACTCTAGGTTTGAAAACCGTCAAAGATTTGATCCATATTCTGAGACTTATAACCCTAGATGGAGAGACCATCCTAATTTTTCATGGTCTAAGGGACCGAATCAAGACCAATCTAGTAATTCTCAGGCTCTCTCAGGGTTTGGCTATACTAAGAATCCTTTAGGACCAGCACAATTTCAGATCTTATCAGATAAGAAGATCATGAGTTTAGAAGAGTCTCTAACCATCTTATCTTATAACACTGCAGTGTTTAAGCAATCGGTTGAGAAAGGTTTACAGGAAAACTCTGAGGCTATATCCGAGATAAAAACTCAGGTTAGTCTAATTGCTGAGTCTTTGAAAGAGAGAGAGAGAGGAAAGTTACCAAGTCATCCACTACCCAATTCTAGCGGAATTCATGAAGTATCCTTTAAATAGAATAAGTTCAATCATGTAAACTCTTTAACAACCCTTAGAAGTGGTAAAACGGTAGACAATAAGGTTGTCATGCCTAATAGTAGGAATACTGTGGAACCTCCCTCTAGTGCCCAAGAGGATCCCCAGGAGGAACCACTAGCTGAAGAGACCGACAAAGTTTCTAGTGATGCCAATGTGGTTCCCGATAGGTCTCGTTTTGTGCCTAGAGCCCCATATCCACAGTTGTTAGCTCCAACAAAGAGAGAGTCGACTTTCAACGAAATACTAGAGATATTTAAGCAGGTAAACGTTAACATCCCATTATTAGAAGCAATTAGGAAAATGCCTGCTTATGCCAAGTTCCTTAAGGACCTTTGTACACGAAAGCGTTAGCTTAATGTCCATAGGAAGCCTTTTTAGCTGGTCAAGTAAGTTCAATCCTTCTGAACCAAACAGCTCCTAAGTATAAAGACCCTGGATGCCCCACCATATCTTGTACGATTGGTAATCACATGGTTGATAAGGCATTACTTGAATAATTAGGAGCTAGTGTTAACTTACTTCCTTACCATGTGTATACCCAACTAGGTCTTGGAGAGTTGAAACCGATAAAATGACACTACAATTAGCTGATAGGTCTGTCAAAGTACCTTGTGGTGTCATAGAGGATGTTCTAATTGAGGTCGATAAGTTTATTTATCCAGTGGATTTTGTTGTTCTAGATACCCAGCCTATTCAGGACCCTAGTGCTCAAATACCGGTGATTTTAGGTCGCCCATTTTTAGCCACATCTAATGCTATCATCAAGTGTAGGACGGGCTTATGAACATATCCTTTGGTAATATGACTACTGAACTAAATGTATTTAATGTTACTAGACAACCTTCTAATGATTTAGAGTAAATGAATATGATTAGCACTTTAGTTCAGGATCTAGTTCATGATAATTGGGACGAAACTTTATTGGATGATTCTTTGGATGAATTTGATGAGATTCTCTTAAGTCAGTTAGGTGACCAAAATGTTGAAATAGAAAAATCTCTCGAGTATTTTAAAGACTCTAAGGACCCTTAAATTCAAGCCATAGTGCTAGGCCTTACGGAGAGTAGTGTTGACCCTAAGTTTGGGGGTAATGATCTAAAAGAAGCTCTTGAGTATTTTAAAGACTCCGAGGATCCAGAAATTCAAGCAATAGTTAGAGGTTTGTCCGAGAATATTGACTACCCTAAGTTTGGGGGTAGTGATGGTCAAGTATCCCCATTAGAAGTCCCTAACTTGGGACTCGAGCCTAGTGTACCTGAGGTATTACTTGAGTCACTTCCGACTCCGCAACCTGATCCTCCTGATACTGTCCAGGAGGAAATCCATTTATTAGAGACCCGTTGTTCGAACAAATATATTTGTCAAAACACTCATATGAAGCCCAATTGGGCGCCACTGATAACCCAATTGTCTTGCAAGAAATTTTAGATCAGGTTGTGCTCCGTCTGTTCATTTTTCTGATTTGGTGCAGTTGTCTCATAATTGTGGCAATTTTATTTGATTTTGTTGACCCACAGTTGTTTCAACTATCGGTATATGATTTGAAAGGTAATTAGCCATTTTGTGGTACATGACATCTGGCTGAAGAATTTAAACTTAGCACTTCTTGGGTGGTAACCCATGCTCATGCAACACGATAATATCTTTCCTTAACTCTTTTGCTTCAAATGGTAACAGTTTCTCCTTGTTCATGCTTTAAATTTTATCTTTAGAATATTGAGGACAATGTTAGATTTAAGTTTGGGGGTATGGGAGAAACTTTTTAGTTGCAATAAATAAAATCAAGAGCCTAGAAGTTTATGCCTATTAAGGATTGCACTAACTAATCTAAGTGGATGGAAGCATCTTGGTTATAGGAGTTGAGGAACCAATCTGATTAGATGGAAACATCTAAAGAGTCTATTCATAAAAGCACAGAGCTCAGGTGTTAGAAATAACATGGTAGTTTCGCCATATCTCGTAGAGTCCTTTTCACTTTTGTTTTTATTTTGTTTTCTTTTTAAAATATGTTTCTCTAACTGATTAGGTGGGGCTCACGAATCAAGTTGTTACCACTGCTAGGATGAAATAGAGTGATGGAGATACAAAAAGGAAAAAAAAAGAAAAGAATTTAGACCAGACCAAACAGAATAAATTGTTCAATAAAATCGACCACTGGTTCCCTTGTATATGCCAGCTGAGTTGATCTAGAATTAGGACTATCGGCCACTGGTTCCTTTGTGTATGCCAGTTGTGTTGATATTAGTCAGACCAGTATCTCAGTCCATTAGGATAGGTTCATTTTGATAATGTCCTTCAGACAGATATGAGAAACACCGTTCACCTGGTCAACATCAAAACCATCTATGTTTTTCTCTATATCCATCTCTTAATCTAACCATGTGATTTGTTGACTCCGGATATTGATGTCCATAGTGCGACTATCTGAGTAGAGCTCTGTCACTTATATATGAATTTTAGTATGCTTGAGTGCAAACTCGCGTACAACAATTGGAATTTCGCATCAGAGTACTTCCTCCTGTAGTCAATAAGTATGCCAACCAAGGAGATTCTTTAGTTCCTTCCAAGGTTCTACGTAGAAATCTAGGGTCTGGAATAAAGGTTTTATGGGTATATCTCTTGTAATCCCTCTCGAGACTATAACTCGGCCACTAGGGACACCTAGGGGTTTAAAGGATTGTTGCATACGCTAAACGCAATTGACGATGCCTGCGACAGTGAGTTAGGATTTTATTTTCTAGATTTGATTTGCTCGAGGACTAGCAAATAATAAGTTTGGAGGTATTAGATAGACGCATTTATGTGTCTATTTTGATCTCAATTATGTGTATTGTTCGTGCTCGATTTTATGCTTATTTGATTATTTTATGTTTTTGTAGGTGTTTTTGGAGAAATAAGCTTTTGCGGAAAAATTGGCTCGAAAATTGGTATTTGCGCTCGTAGGAGGAAATCACTAAATACACCCCTTATTTGGATAAGGGGCAATCAATTACTAAGGGGCACCTACTTGTTATTTACACCCCAGGACACCTCAAGTGCTATTCACACCCCAACAGTGGATTAGGGGGCCACCCTTCTTCATCGTTTAAAGTTCAAAATTGGCGGGAAATAGTGTTCTTTACAGTGCAGATTAGGGTTCGGATTTTGGGAAGTTTTGGAGGAGATTCAATCACCGGAATTGGTTTCAGTAGGCCTTTAAATCAACAGAGTTGGGCTAGATAATCGAGTTTTGAAGAAACAGGAAGAGGATAATATTAACGGGTTTCTGCGTGATTTTGTGGGAAGAATTGAGACCATATTTTCGTGGACTTTCTATTGGATATGGATGGGTTATGATCTGTTACATCAGAACAGGGTTGGTACGTGCTGCAAAGTTGAAAATAACGGAGGTATACTAGGAATATCAGTAAATCAGTGGTGGAGAATATTACCGAGAATTGTTTGATGGATTTGGCAGTTGCGTGAAGGGAATATGTTCTGCTATATTTAACTCTATCTTAGTTGGAAAGAGTAGGAAATAGTTCCGGACAGAAGACGCGTAGAATAGATAAAGAGGGAAATATATCCCGTGCTTGGCAAGAAAGAAACGACGAAGATTTATTTTGAGGTGTATAAATAGTGTGTTTTGAGTCCCTGGAAGGTCTATCGAGAGTTTGGGGTAGGTTTAGAGGTAGAGAATCACGCTGCAGGTGGAGTTGCAGCAGCAACAGAGAAGAGGAAGAAGAAGAGTTGCAGACGACATATAGAAAGTGTCGTTCTCAAGAACCCTAAGCTGAAGAACATTAAGTTGTGCAGGACAGTCGTATTCTAGGGTCTAAATTTCTGATCCTGTAACAGTTGTTAGTAACGTACATCTTCAGTATTGCAACACCAATTGTAAAGGTGATTTCTGTAACATCTATACATCGTTGCAGATCTGTTGTGTTATATATTCTCTTCAATAAAAACACCTTTTGAGATATGATTTATTATTTTGAACTTTTTTTTGATATGAGGAGCTAAACCCCATCACTGGGACAATGGAGGAAGCCAGTTTTCGTCACTGTGGTAATTCCATCGATTCTTGTTATGACTTTTTGCACTAATTTAAATCGAATCATGATTTTTATTAATTAGTTGTGATTTAGTTTGATGGGTTATGCTTAGCTTAAGTGTTTTTATAGTCCATTCTTACCGTTTACAATTAATGTCTTACAAAATCTACCTTGACAAAAATTCATAGTCAATAATTGTTATTTTTGGAGCTATAATTGTCTAAGAATTGATATCCGAACCACATGAACATGAATTTTGGTGGAATCCCGAGTCCTAGTGTCTCTCAATCTTGTCATTATCTTTTCTTTTATTTGAAAAATTAATTTTATTTAAGTCTAAAATCAATAACTTCACAAGTCCGAGAATCAAACCCTTTCTTACCACTGTAAAAACTACATCTGTGTACAATTATGTACACCAAGTTGATCAAACATTCATGAGTAGGTAAGAGAATATAAATTTTTAACAGCCAAAAAAAGCCAGTAAGGTATCATAATTCATTAAGTTTTATTTCTTGTATAACCTAAAATTATTAAGCATTGTCTTCACTTAACAATTACAACAACTAAACAGAATGAGCTACCTAATACCCGCCGACCGAATCTGACTTAGGATTCATTTATCAGGCATAATAAAATGTTAATCATAAGAAATAGGCTAGAATGATTTTAAACGGAATAATGGATAAATTTGTTAAAGTTGAAACGTCAAAGTACAAAAGACAAAATAGACTCCTGGCGTAAAGTTCAAACCTAAGTAAAGTATATACTGATATATTCGAATCTGTATATTCTCCCCCAAATTGACCAAGTAAATGGTCATAAAGTTGCATAGACGTGAAGGAGAAATGATTTAAAAGGGACATTTCCGATACATATTTCATCATATGTCATCTTAGATGCCGATAGAAAGAGTGTTTAAGATGTAATATACAACTACGAAGGCATAATAAACAATACAAATTAATAGTTAAATGGACCTTATTTATCTCGGCGACAAGAGATTTTATTTTAAGAGAGTTCATAAGTAAATTCAGGATCATCTTTAGAAACTTCTTTAGTCAAACTCACATTTAGCAGAAAAATTTATTACCTTTTTTTCTGCAACAACAACCTGAAAAAACATACTACGAAATGGTAGTGAGTAGGAACTGTTAAGGTCAATCCCAGTTCTCCCAAGATTGACTGCAACTCCCTTCTCAGAACTAGACTCATCACAAGGTCTCCAACAAGCCACGTTCGTCATGCTGCAATATACTTTATAAATCCTCAAAACCAAATTCATGCCAATGACTTGGATCACAAGTATTTTTTCCAATAATTTCAAGTTAAAATGGTTAATTAGCAAAATAAGGAATACAACAAGACCAACCCAAGCGGGTTTATGTTAATAAGATTTGATGCCTACGAATCATAAATATATAATTCAAATTTGTAAATAAATCTAAAAGGAAGCATCAATGCAGCATAAGATTATCAAGTCAATCTTTTTCTCATATGCACCAATTTGTACACCCTAGTTACTTAAGAAAGAATAAGCTTATGGAGTCATTTTTTCACATGTGCACCAAATTTTACACCCTAGTTATAGTTTATGCAGCCATCACTTAGTGATTGTTTAGAACCTACTCGCTCGATACTACATTTCTATTCGAGCATTTCCAATCTGTCTAGAAGGACGTATAACGATCCACAGTAGTTTAAAGTAATGGTAAGGAGAAATTTTACAAGGTAAATATATTTCAACTATAAACGAATTCAACCAAGCATTTCCTTAGTTATGTATAGTTACATCACCATTAAGCTTTAATTTATCAACGTTACAAGTTAGAATGCAAATGAAAATTCTTACGGATGGAGAACGTCAAGAAAAATCCTTCATAGTAATCCTCGTTTGGTAACATGTTCACCTACATGAAATAGGATTACATAAGTCTTATGATTCCACTGTCAAAACAATCAAAGGCAACATCACATTTAACATCAACTAAATAGGACAAATTTCATATCAAATAGTATGTAAAAACCATATTACTGAGGGAGATAAGCTGGATGATGTTTCTAATTGAAAAAATGCCTGAGACATCCCAACGTTTCCTATTTCTTTGGGTATAAAGATCTCTTTTTTCATAGTCATACTGTTATGCCACTGAAACTGCCATATCGCTTGATAACAATCGCTCCAGGTTTCTACAAATACAATTCTAAAATTGCATAGTTAGGAGATATTGATAAAGTTAATCCAAAATTTAGAAATATATGAGAAGTTTCTTGGATGAATTCTTATGAAAACGAATTTTACGAAAATAGATTATTATTTTTCCATGAATTATCTCGCTTAACCAACTATAATTGATATCAATAACAAAAATAGATCAAATGAAAAGTAATTGTCACATGCAAAAGTTTTATATCATCTCCTTTATATCTGATCCATATAATTTTTTTATCATTGATCTGGTACTAACTTGAAGTAATTAGGGATTTGAAACCATTAAAATAAAACTGAGATCGATTTCAAAATCGATAAATCAAACAGTGATGATCATATCAAATAATAAGAATAAATTCAACTTATCTTTCAAACCGCGTCTGCAGAAACTAAATCTCATCAACTCCTCTCAATTTTAAGTTAATCTTCAGGAGGATGAGTTGATGATGCCGATTTAAATCTTTCAAGCTGAACTGAGTGGTTGTTTGATTATCATATTTAGGTTTCGAGATTGAACTTCCGTTGACACGAGGAGATTAGATTTCTCAATTTTCTCTCCGCTCCCTGATTCCATGAAATGAAAATGAAGAATAGAAATTTGACTACCAACGAATCGTATAACGTATGAGTGGGCACTTTTGTCATACAAAAGAAGCGTTTTTGGACTAAATCGTTCGCTTATGGATTAACTCGTTCATGATTTGGTAAATTTGGATCTCCTAGTACTAGGCTTGAAGGAACAAGACTATATTGTCCAAAGCCCACTAACTTTGGGACTAAACGTCAATTTATGGTTTAGTCCAAAATCCCATCTAAATATACTAGTTAGTCCTAACCCATTTAACTAGGTACAAATTAGTCCTTTTTCATGGAAAGTACATAAATAACCTTTCTGGTTTACAATTTAGTCCAAATATTTGCAGTTTAGTCCAAAGTGACTCATGATGATGTCAGCAGTTTTAAATAATATAAAAAAAAATCAATTTATCTTTCTAACCATTTGTCCAAAATTCGCAAACTTTATATATTCGGAAAGCTCTTTCTGAGAGCTACAAAAAGAGTACCCATATGACTATATAATTCTCACTTTTAAAAATCTTAGTTTACATCGGTGTAAAAACATGTACACATTACAAAAATACAACCTGTTTACAACCCAAATTCATTACCAACACCATCTCCAACACTCAACCACTCTTAACCCTGCTGCTGCAAACAACTAGATCACCTCAACCATTCAACTCAATTTTTTTATCCGTTTATGTAGCTTTCCAATCTTAGCTGCACTTCTCTGCAGCAACACCACCCATCCAACAACAACGTAAATTCTTGCTCCTCAGTACCACCAACATCACACATTTCAGATTTCATCTTTGCAATTTCATCGGCATTTCATATTTATTCACCATATCACCACTTCAGAGTTCTACCATCACTTACTCAGCTGCATCATTCCTTGAAATGCAACATACAAGCAAGCCCACAAGCCACCAAAATCGGGTATCCCGTTTTATAAATACAAATTTATTTTTTTACTACTTTCTAACTAATTAAGAACGATTTATATTAAACATTTGGACAAGGGATACATAATAACACTACATCAAAATATCGATTATAATTCAACTTTTCAAAAAAAATATTCAAAGAAAATAACATACGGGTAATTCTTATTCATATCAATCATGTAAAGGGTTCTTTTGACGTGGGTATGAAGAAAAATTTGTTTTTTTTATACATGATTAAAAGATCCTACTCATTTTTGGAAGAGCATATGATCAATTCCTTTGTTGCTTCTTGTTTAAACTTTCTCCAATCATAATTGAGATCTAAAGCCTAAAATCGAAAATTCCAATTCAAAACTAAAACCTAAAAATAGACAATCTAATCAGACTGAACTGAATTAACGAAGAAGAGAAAAATTAGTAAGAATAAAGAGTAAAAATTGATGGAACATGGAGAGGATATCAATTTTAAAACAAAATCAACAGCTTCTTCTTCTTCTTCTTTTTCTTCTTCTTTTATTCTCCCTCTCTCCGTATCTTTTCTAATTTTATAAAAATGGATCTCGTAATAATTTTTTCTAGATAACTGAGGGTGCCCGTGAACTTTTCGAATGATGGATTTGACAGTGAAACATTTGAAAAATCGGTGTGACAATAATTTTTACTATATATAATGGTTAGCAGTGCCGCTTTTTACATAAGGCCATATGGTCGACCGCCTACTCCCAAAAAATGGAAGGACCCAAATTTTTTTATCAGTAAACATAGCAAATAAAGGATTCCAACTTTGTGCACCCTCTAAAACTAGGGTGCACATTCCTCGGTATTGGAGGAATTTGCGGTGAAATACCGGGTTTGTTATTTTATTTTCTAGTATAAATTTTCGTTTGAACACAAATTAAGCGTATGATTCTCTCTCTTTTAATTCTTTTTCACTTTCTGTCTTTCTTTGTTTCCCTTCTCCAGATCGTGTTATAAACAGTCACTAATTGTTAATCTTAAATCTTGTAGACTATGTTGATAGAGTTTGTACATCACTCACGGATGTGAATTTCTGATTATTAGTGATATAAATATTAAGTTTTATACCATTTTTTTTAAACATCTGGTATTTGCAGAGATGGGTTTTTGAAATAAAGTTAGTGTAGATAAAGTTTAGATGAACAATTATTGAGAAAAGAAAGAAAAAAACCCTAAACTGTTTTGACAACAGAAATAATAAAGGTTGCAAGTATCTTGTGTTAGCCCGCTTTTTACTATTATTAATTTGATCATCTAACCCTAAACTAGAAATGCTTTCCTGCTCAAGCGGGCTTCTTTACCGTTAGATGATCATATTAACGGTTAGATTCGTATTCAGGAAAGGACCCACCATTTTCAGGAAAGGATCCACCATTTTCCCTAAAGGGTTCAAGACTGTTAGATCTGGGTTTTAGCGTGATCTAACGGAAAAGAAGCCGCTTGAACGGGATAGCTACCCGTAAAATGGGTGCGGGACAACATTGCTCGCAACGGAAAGAATAAAGGTTGCAAGTATCTTGTGTGTATGCATTCTCTCTTTCCTAAAGCTACAATCCTCTATTTCCTTTACTGTACATTGTTTTCGGCCATTAATGGTTGCCGAAAGCTTCCATTTTTTTCACTATTCCATCCACAACAATTTTTGTGTTCGTAGAGATACTACCATCTCTAGAAATCAAAAGAAAAAACAAACACCCTTTCTAATTAAGCCCCAATTTAAGTGATGGAGATTTGATTGAACGAGACAGGGATGCACAATTTTGAGGGATCTGAATACTCTAATCTTCTCAAGTTTCTAAACGTGATGATTGTTTTAGTTTTGATTTTTCTGATTAACTATAATAATTCCTCAATCTTCGAATAAATTAGGTTATCCTAATTGTAGACAAAGATATAGAGGTTCTCTGCTGGAGATTTCAATTGAAGTTTGGGAGAGATTATGAAAATTGAGAAACAGATTTATATGTGTTTTATTTTATTTTTCAAATTAAAAAAAGAAAGAAGAAAAAAGAAAGAAGAAAAAGATGAGCGGTTTTGCACATATTATGACTAATTATGAGAGCCGTAGTGTGCATCTCAGTTTTAGAAGGGTGCACAAAGTTGGACTCCAAATAAAATAAACGTTAATTGATTCTTAATGTATTTAACATTGAAGTTTTTATCTTTGTTTAAGAAATTTCTATTTAATAAATTTTGGCCGGATCGCAAAGTTTAACTTCTTAATTCCTTTACATGTAATTTTTCAACTTTGTTTATAATATATCAATTTCTCTTTTTTTGTTAAGTCAGATTTTTTTATTGCTCCGCCCAGGTTTGAAAGGTTTTTCTATCAACCCTCAAAAGTTTTCCTCTCTAATTTATAGATTACAAAACTATCACAAAATCAAAGCTATTATAACTTACAAAATTCAATATTTTTCGGACATTGTGGAACTTGTGTGGTAATTTGGTTATATTTTTTGTAGCGAAAAGAAAGATAAGAATGCTAGGAAAAAGGCTGATCGGCCTTAGGTCGTTATTTTTTTCTAAAATGGCGTTACCCAGCATAGTACTCTTTCGACTAATTTTTGATTTTTTTACTTTTTTTATTTTGATCTCTTATTGGACTTTTACCGTATTTGCATGCATAAATAGAATTGTTATATTTTCATTAGTCATTTATGTTTATTCGTGTTTATTAGAAGGAAAAAAAGGTCGGGCTCTCCCCAAGCCCTAAAATATTAGTGACAACCCTGAATTGGTCGGTGCAGCGAAGTGGATTAATCTGGATGACCAAGTTAAAAGATGAAAACAAAAAAGTTGGTAAAATAAAATAAGAACGCGTGATTGGGGATATAAAAAACAACTGGAGGATATAAATTACTTCCCCCAACCAATAGTGTTTGTTAAGGGATGTTTTCTGGGGGGAAATACTAAAATGCCCTTTCCTCAAAATAAAAATGTAAAAACTTCTTATTAATTTATTTGAGGTTAGGGTTTTGAAACCCAAATATTACCCACTCCCTTTCAAATTCTAAATTTTCCCCATTCTCATTCAAATTCTAAATTTTCCCCATTCTCATTCAAATTCTCTTCTCCTTCTCTATCGGCTCCTCACTTTGAAAACGATTTCTTTCTTTTTTTACATTCAGAAGTGATGAAGACCATGCCAAAAGTGATGAAGACCATGCCGGTAGTGATGAAGACATGACGGAAGTGATGAAAAGCATACCGGTAGTGATGAAGACCATGTCAGATTATTTTTTTTACATCACCGGAAGTGATGAAGAACATGCCGTAATTGATGAAGACCATGACGGAAAACAATGCCGTCATGCTTGGTAACTAACATTCAATGTCGTAACTAAATTCCGGCACGCTCGATAGAAATCTATCAATGCCGGTAGTCAAGTGAAAAAAGTTTTAAGTTTCCTGGATACTTTACATCATGTGCCGACAGACAAATTTAAGCAACATACCATGCCGGTAGCAGTACCGGCATGCTCGAGAATTAATTAACTGTGTCGGAAGACTGGTTAAAACCAGAAGAAAAAAAATCAAAATGGAATAGGTCGGACCCCCTTCCCCCAGACCCCCTGCATAGCGTACCGACATAGTTTTTGGGTGGAATACTATGCCGACTTGAATTTCAAAATGGGGATAAGATCGGTGCCGGAATGGACATGGTATGAATACCATACCGGTATGGCCGCTTCCGTCATTGTATTCATACCACGTCCATGCCGGCACCGATCTTTTTCAGCTGCAAAAATGGTGGATTCAAAGAAAAAAAATCAAATTTTTTCAACCTCTTAGCAGCAATTCTCTCTTCACAATCATCCTCCATTTTCACTAAAAAAAGTTCCATTTCAAATACTTTTTCCCTCCTTCTACTCTCACCTCACCCACCCAAATACAAATAAAAATATATACACTAATCATTTAACAAATACTTAAGATTTTTCCTAATTATAATTAAACATTAAACCTGATTAGTGAGGGGTAGATTAGCTATTAGGTAAAATACTTAGATAATGGGTGACTCTGATTTGATATTTGGATCCCGTTTTTGTCCTTTTCCTATATCCCTCAATTGTTTTTTATATCCCCAATCGCGCGTTCAAAAATAACAAAAATACTTAAACACATAATGCGAAATTGGGGTATATACAAAATAATTGGAGGATATGAGACTATGAAAAAATAATGATTTAAATAGTAATTCAGAATCACCCCTATCTATATAATTTATGTAATTCCTTTCCCTCACTAATCATATTTGGTAGTTAATTGTGTTTAGTTGAGTTAATAATTAGCAACAACTCACAATTACAATCGGTATTTACGTGGATGAAGATTTTTGTGAAGAACCAAACCAAGAAAGTAAACAAGCTTAACATACAAGTACTCCAAATACTCGGGTATATGTATTAATGTCTTGAAATTTGATTTTTTTCCCCTCATTGAATTCGACTCTGTTACACTTGAAAAAACTCAGTGCCAGCATGGTTAGAGTATGAATACCATGCCGACAGGTATCCATTCGGCATCGCATTCATACTCTCACAATCCGACAAACATTATCCTCCGAATTTAAATGTTTCTCCGGCATTGTATATGTAAAACTAATCATGCCAGCAGGTTGAAAAAAATGTACATAAAATAGATACTTACAAATATGTATCGATCATGCAGGTACACATTTCAGTTTGGCCAGAAACTTAAATTTTTTCGCTTAGATGTAGACATTGTTGTTTTCATATCGTGCATGTCAGCAAGTGTGTTCCGGCATAAACTAAAAATGTGGAAACAATACCGGCACGATGTACCGACATGGTCTTCAAACATGTTTCCATGCCGGCATGAATATTAGTATGGAATTCATATTAAAAGCAGTGTTAGCAGGGTCATTTACCTTATCAACGAATTCATAGATTTTATTATAACTTAAATGGTAGTTTAGTATTTACGCCCCTCAAAACACCCCCGTGTTCCAAAAATAAGCTGAGGCAAGCTAGTATGAACTAAGCCGAGTTCACTACAGAGACAAGAGACTAGTTAAGGAGGTTCAAGTACCCTTGGTGATCACGATAGAAACATGAATAGCTAGAAAAGACTAATGGCATTGCATTAAGAGGGAAAGTATGGCCCTGCACTGAAACTTAAATAACCATTGTGACGACTGGCAACTGTGTTTTATCACGTCCTTCAATTGGTTTAGAAAAAGTAATTCTACACATACACGAAGATAATCCATGGATTCTCCGGGTAGAGAGAAACTTGGGGTGGAGCCCACTGGGAGTTTAGCACGCGGCAGTTTTTAGTGGCGGGATCCACCGCATTTCTCTATCTACCTGGAAAATCCACGAGATTATTTCCCGATATATTAGTGATGAATATTCTGCAGAAATGGGATAATCCACAAAGGGTTAAAATCTGAGTTTTTCCTGTTTGATCATTAAAAGAATGTTAAAATCGACAATTCTACCTTTTTAAGGGTTGAAAGTTGTGTGTACGTGAATCCTTATTACTCTGTGTAAAGGTCCCATAACCACATTCCTCTTTCCTTCCTTGAAAACTCTTTTTATCACAAGATTGCTTATAGAGCTTGAATTGTGTATCTCTCTCACAATTCCATATTTGAATGGAGACTCCAAGCATTATATCTTCTGATAGAAAATATGTTAATATGATTGTTAAGCCATCAATCACGAAGGAAAAAAATCTCTTTCCTCTACAACTTTGAATAGAACTAGGAAGAATATGAAGAAACTAAGGGCTATCCCCTCAAATCTTCAGAAGTTTTCTGGTGTACTTGAAGAGTTGGAGGAAAAAGGAAGGAGATTCAACAAATAAAGGCTATTTCTCTAAGAACTCTTGAAATTTAGAAGACCATGGTTCGGCATCAGTCTATAAGGTTTGATGGAATTGACTCCTTTCTTCATGAACCTTATGTTGCAATGTCTATTGGCAAAAAGGAGTTCGGGGACGATAAAGAATTTTTCGAGAATCTTAGTATCTAGGAAACTTCTTATGATAATTTATTCTTATGTTTTTAAGAAGGATAATTAGGGTTTGGAATAAAAAGTATTGTGATTACACATAGCTATTGCCAACGATTTTCATCTTGCAATGTTTTAGATTTATTTATTTAAATTCTAAGTTATTTGGAAGATAATTTTGCAGTATAATCTTTATGGATTTATATATTGCAAAACAATTATGGGATATGTATGTTTACGTCCGTGAACTATGATTGTCCCATATATGTCAAAAGTTAAGTCTTTTATGTCTTTATGCAAATATTGATAAAAGATAGAATGAACTTTTGAATATTCCGCAGTATTGATCTTTCCCTGATCCACTTCTATGTGAAAGTACTGTATGGATCCATAAGTTTTCTTATGTTGAGCATTTACAATTAAATTAATCATTAAGGTTCTCCTGTGTTTAATTTATTTGAGTTTTCTGGATACATATTCATGTTTTATGTGATTTGTTAATGTGCAAAGAAATCCTTCTTTTCTCGTAAGAGTAAGGTCGCTCTTGTTGTTCATTCGGAATGACATATTATGGGGGAGAGTTCTTAATTGAACCTGTGCTTAATTGCCAATTCTTTGTGAGGAGTGCGACTGCGGAATATTGTAGGAGTTATCTTGTATCTTTATAAAATCCTTGATGAATATACTAAGTTTCGACTATGTGAAATCATCCAAACAAAGTTGATATGTTCTCTTTTAGTCATGAATAATCTCTTTGAGAATTTCATTATGATCCCGCTAGTTTTCGTACATTTGCCAATTTATATTGACAAAAAGGATGAGAATCATTTTGTAGTTCACACTACATACATATGGTTTACGGATCATTATGTAAGGGGGAGTGGTTTTCACTGTGAAATGAAGTATTGACTAAGGGGGAGTGATACATATCACCGTAGTATTATTGTCAAAGTTGTGATATAATTGAACTTTGATGCTGTGTAATAATACTATGACACTGTATAATAATAATTGAGAACACCTGTTTTCTTATTGTTATGGCTACGAATCTTCAACAACTATGATGCTGAGTGGAACACATTCAAAATCACTGGAGTACTTGCAGTGACGAAGAATTCAAGGAATGTTGAATAACCAAGGAAATCAAGCATGTTGGATGAGAAGCTACAAAGATTATTTATTTTGTAATCCATATGTATTGATAGTTTTTCACTATAATTGACAAAGGGGGAGATTATTATAGCACTGCTCGTTCGAACTCGCAAGCGTTGCTATCTCAAGCTTGTTTGTCAAGTTTATGTGATCAAAACTATATGTCTTGATTTCTAGTCTACTTATAGCTATGTCTCGGATTAATATAGAATGTGCAGTTAAGCTTTAGACTTCACGGCGTTCATCGATTGAAGACGAAGATCTACTGAGGTGAGCTTGGAGGAACTTCATCAACAAAAGCTATGTGGAGACTAAAACTTATCTATCACTCAGAAGTCTATTTTATTTTATCTCATATTGAAACTAAGTCGTATAACTATATAGACTTTTACATTATACACATTTGATATTTCGAGCTAAATTTATCACTACACCCTTTCTCGGGATAGCAACGGCTCCAGGAATTGCAAAATGGACTTGCAACAGCAGCCACCGTTGCGAAATGTCGCGTTGCATTTTTTGCACCAGCTCTTTAGCCATTGCGAAAAATTTTCGCAACGGTTTTCTTTTCAGCCAACTGTTTTTTCTTGCCTTTGCAACGGTTCCGGCCGTTGGGAACAGGTTTAGCAACAGCTGCTTGCTGTTGTATATTCTTGTTGCAACAGCTTCCAGCAGTTGCGAAATTTAGAACCAAACAAATTTAGAACGGCTAATCTTAGCCGGACCCGGTTTTATTATTCTGGTTCTAATATTAGCAATTGCTATAAGCCGTTGCTAAACTTTGCAACAGAAGAAAAAGGTCAAGTCAACCGTCGTTTGACCTAGTCAAGGGTTCCCTGCAACATTTTCAGGCCATAATTTTGACCAATACACTGAAAACATACAAATTATACGCCCCTGAAGGATCAAAAATGGAGTACCAAAGCAAAACTCTACATATATCAATAAATAAAAAGATAGTCTTCCTGAAATCATACAGCATATATATATGGAGTCATGGACAGTTCAATTCTTCTAGATACCTATGTTTTCATAAGCTTTCACATATCGAAATTAGACAGTGTAAGCTCAAATCTTGTAGATACCTATGTTTTAGATTACTTTCATCATTTATAAATTTAACATTGCAAGCTAGTATTTCCTTACTTGTTCTCATTGACATCATCCGGCTTCACCATCTGAAAAACACTTCAGCAATCTTACACTCACTCCCCCATTAACTTTTCCACTTTCCATCTTTGCTCATTTGCATTTGTCACTCAAAGGCTAATAGATTGGTTCGCTACACCATGAGCACTGCAAATACATAACTCTACTGGCCAGACTTAGGTTTTAAGCTTTCAACAACGACTGTTCGCAAACACTTAAAAAGCATATAACCTGAGGTGTCCTCATACGCCCAATTAACTTTGATAGGCTGCCCAGACCTGTATATGAGCAGAGTTAGATGTATGACATAGGAACGAGAAAGGAAATCAAAAGTAGAAGGATTCTACTCACAAATGTCTCCCATTGTGAGTTATAATAGCGAGGGCCGCACATCTACCATCGAAGTAGTCAACAATACCATAGGATAACTGGAAACATCAACAATAAAGCAAATGGTAAGCACAACCCAATACAAACAACCAAAAAATGGTAGCGAACCCTTTGAAAAAATATCCCCAGCCAAAATATACAGTTGTCCACCCCTACCTGACCAAGAATCATCCCTTTTAGAGGCAATCCACACACTAAGAAACAAGCTACCATGGCAGATAAACAAATTCATGAACCACTTGACAACCTATTACTGCAGATCCAACTTTTAACAATTCAACTACAAAATATCTATTGGGATGCTCTAACTTGGCGGGAATATGACTCTCCTGTAAATAAAATGTATCTGAAGGGAGATTCTTCTAAGAGTTTGTTGTTACTTGTAAAAGAGTCATGCTGCCACCACCATATGTATCCAAACGACTAACCCTAACATAACTAATTAGTTACTTACTCATGTCTTTAATAATTAGTGAAATTCACACCAATTCAAAGAAGTGAAACAACACATATATAAGTACTTTAAACAATGGCCTAAGCAGCTAAGATGCATTCGTTTTCAGCCTTACCAAAATCTCAATTCTCAAAGATTATATCTTCTGGAAATGCAAGTAGTAATGCAGTGAGTTGAGCTCGCCATCAATTGAGTGATAGTGAAACGAAATACTGTCATTCAATCGCTCAACAAAGAAGTTAATGCAGCTGAAACATATCAAAGACTCCAGTCATATAACAAAAATAGAAGATCTAAAAATGATAAAACACTTGGACAATTGATACTCATAGTAACTCCAGTTAATTCCTTACCAGCCCATATACAAATTGGAGGTCCTTCTCTTGCACTAGTATGAACAGTATAAAACTGCAACAAAGACAAAACATGGTTATCATCTCCATTGAGTATATAAAATCATAGACTATATATTTGCTAACCCATCCACTAATATCACAAAACATGACATTCACATACATAAAATTCTAGTCCACGAAACAAATAATAGTGTACCTCCCATCAGGTTGCTAAAGATGTTTCATCGTGATTAACATAGATTCAGTATCAATAATTTCCAAGTCATCCCCAACTAGCTTCAAAATTGGTAATCCACCATATGTACTAGCCAAGTGACTTCCACTACTACTCAAATCCTGCACACACAAATTGACTGCACATTCAAGTATATTAAAAACAACAAGAAAACTCCCAAAGCACAACCATACAAATCATATGTATCAATCCAATCCACACTAAAGTAACCAAATCAAAGAAAACACACCAACTATACATCCCTAAAAAATCGAATCGATACATCCCTAAACAATCAACTTGAATTTCCTTGGAGTAACCAATAAATTCGTTAACAAACAATCTATAGGAGTAACCAATAAATTCGTTACAAACAATCTATAGGGCCTAATAGAATATCCTAAACTGCACATACCCGGCAATCATTTGCTGGAAACTGCGACGTCCCAGAACGAATCAGTAATAGCACCCTGGAAACATCAATTCTAAGATCAACAAGCTAAAACACGTACAATTTACGAACTAGACAAAAATATATCATACCGTTCTCCAAATCATCTTTACTTTTTGGATGTGCTTGAAAAGACATAACCCAATTCACTACTTGATCTTTATCAGCCTAAAATTCAGTACAATCCAATAAATAATAAAAAATCAATTGAAAAACTAAAATTAATTGCAGCAATTATGAATTGTAAATTCATAAATTGCCTTAAAGGACGTCTAAACCAGAGAGAACAAAGTAACAAGAACCTGAAGTCTACAAAATTACCTTTAGATGCTGGAGACATGGTTAGCTACTGAATCTTTTCACAAACTGAAATTAAAACAAAAAAATTCGAAAACCTTAATACAATAAACAGAACAGAGATATTGATTTGAAGAAACCCTAACCTGTTTTTTTTTTTTTTTTTTGTTGATGAAGAACATCGAGTCATCATCACCAGAAAACTCGAAAACCAAATCAAAGAAGCAAAATCACAAATTAAATAAAACCCATATATATGTAGAGTTTCTCCATTATAGCAAACTGACCACACGAAACAATTTTTTTTTCCAGGAACCCTAGATTAAGAAATTAAACACACTAATCATCTTCACCTAAAATGAAATGGTTTTCTTATCTCGATCGAGATTTTGACTGAATATTTAGTTGTTACTGGAGCTTTTCAGACTGGGAGAGAATGAGAACTTAAGAGTTCTTCAGACTGAGATGCAGAAGTCGCCGCTAGTGAAAGAAGAAGGGTAACTGAAGAGTGATTAAGATGGAGGCAAGTGTGTATGAGTTCAGGGTTAACTCGACGGCGTAGATTTAATCTTGAAATCTTATCTACGACTGCAGTTAACACACGTAAATACACTTACAAAATCTAGGTGTTACCAGGCACACACTCGGGCGCACACGTGAAGTTCTGGTGTTGCCTGGCACACAAGAAGTCAGAATATGTGGAATGCTCAGCAGTTGCAAATTTGGCATCTGCTTCATGCTATTGCGAATATCTGAGCAGTTGCTAATTCGCAACTGCGTAGGAGTTGTTGCGAATTTTTGTTGCTAATCCTGAAAAATGGTGTAGTGTTAACTCGCTTATATCTTTCTCGAAATATGTGTTGGAAAGTTTTTTTGATTCAGCTACATTCATCATCGTTCTTCACATTATGTCAAAAGATGATCATTTGAAAATTTCCTTGAAACATCTTACATGATTTGTGTGAGACAGTCATTTGATGTAGACTTCGGAATATATGTTTCGTACTGATCATTCGATCACTTGAAAATTACTTATAAGCTAATAGTTTATGTAAGACAGCTATTATCGTCTTCTAAGGATGTTTCAATGATTAAAATGGGAGTTTAGAACAATTAACCATTGTCTGGATATAGCACAATATGCATACCAGTATGCAAACTGTTGTAATATGATTCAGGTCCAGGAACCAAGTACACATACCAGTATGCGAATGATTTTAACTGTTAGAGTCCAGGAACCAAGTTTGCATACCCGTTTGCGAACGGTTTCACCTGAGTTAGGTCCGAGGCGACAGTATGCGAACCCGTTAGTGAACTGTCGGAGATGACCAAAGTCCGAAACTTAAGTTTGCGTACCCGTTTTCAAACTTAAGAGGTTAAGTTCTAAAATCGGTTAATTATGATTACATACTCATGAACAAATACATTTATATATTTGAAGGAATGCAATCTTTGCAAACCGTGGCTAAATGTTCATGAATTGATTCTTCGAATCAAATCCGATTTTACTTCAATTTTGTCTTGTATACTTCTATGAGAATATAAACAATTGAACAATTCTATGAATAACACAATTAGATTCATTTGAATATCATTTCATCTAGAAGTGCTAGATGAATGTGGTTGATATAAAAGTGTTCATATGGCTAACTTCAGTTAACTATTGTTGAGCCAACTCAATATACACGTTTAGGTATGGTTACCCATATCTAAATAAAGGTATTTTCCATTTGTGTGTAACAAGCTAAGACCATCTAACGGTGGAGACATATTGCTTTGGTTTTAAGCAAACTTAGTTTTAATCTTAAATAAGGTTTTCATCTAATGGTGAATATTGATTGCTTTGTTAGTAAGCTAACTTAGAATGCAAATCCTGATTTGAAAGACTATATAAGGGAGAACTCTAGCAACTGGAAAAACTGATCCCTACACCTCTTGTATGATACTAATTGCGACTAGAGTCGATTCTCCTTTAACCTAGGTTTTTCGTAAAACCGTTATAAGTTAACGACTTGAATACTTCATTGGGATTCTGAATCAGACCCAACTATTTTCTCTGTAGTTGCGTGTTCTGATTTCACTTGTTATATGTATTGAGTACTATCTTTTATAAGATTGGATCGAGATTTATTTCCGAGAGGTAAGATATAAAAAGTAATCACAAACATCTTTGTCTCATCGTTTGTGATTCCACAATAACTTTTTCTACTACCATATAGTTATGTTATTGTGAGACGATTGATATTTCAGAGTTTTTCTTCGGGAATATAAGTCTGGTATATCAATTGGTTCCTGTTCACCTTGATTTATCAAAAGACGGAACAAAACTTCATAGGTATTTCTGTGGGTGACAAATTTATCTATAAGAATAGACTTTTCTATGGGAGGCAGATTTGTTTATAAAGTATTCGACTTTGGGTTGTAAAAACTCTTAGTTGTGGGTGAGATCAGCTGAGGGAACCAAGTGCATAGAGTCCTGCTAGGATTCAGAGACGTAAAGAACGCGACTGTACCTTAATCAATGTGGGACCTGGTTAGGGCTCAACTACATTCCAATCTGAAGTTAACTTGTAGTAGGCTAGGGTCTGTAGCGACTTAATACAATATGGTGTTCAAATATGGACTAGGTCCGGGATTTTTCTGCATTTGCGATTTCCTTGGTAACAAAAATTCTGGTGTCTGTGTTATTTCTCTTTCGCATTATATTTGTTTATATAATTGAAATATCACAAGTTCTGCGTAGTTCAATCAATTGGTAAATCCGACCTTTGGTTGTTGATTGAAATTGATTGACACTTGGATACTGGTCTTTGGTACCATCCAAGTCGTTTCTCATAATAATCAGGCTCACGGATTCATATCCGTTCGATTTTACTGATTACATAGAGAAAAAAAGATATAACTCTTTCATATCATTCTTGATAGAGCTCGCTGTATTAGATGGTGCTCTCGGAATTATATTGGAGTTAGTCCATACATATTGCCAAGCGAAATATTGGGTGTGGTTGTTTTACCCACGCTTTTTCAATGTAAAAGTCTATATATCTATACGACTTAGTCTCTTTAGAAGATAAAATATAATAGACTTCTGAGTGATAGATAAGTTTTAGTCTCCACATACCTTTTGTTGATGAAGTTCCTCTAAGATCTTCAGTAAATCTTCTTCTTCAATTGGTGAACACCGCGAAGTCTAAATCTCAACTACACACTTGTATCCTAATCCGAGACATAACTATAAATAGAATAGAAATCAAGTATATAGTTTTGATAAACTAAACTTGACAAACAAGCTTGACATAGAAACGCTTCCGATTTCGATCGAGCAGTGTTTAACAACCATGTTTTATGAATTACCCTACTACAGATTCGAAGTTCATCATCGTCTTCATCAAATATGATTGAAGTACGTTGGTATTTTCCAAGCATAAATTCACAATAAGGCAAGCCAATCACGATCCTGATTGGTTCTCACGTTATTGAACAGACCTATCCATATTACAATGTAGAGGTCAGTAAAGATCAATTGAAACGAGAGCTTAACAATTTGTATTGGTTAAATCAACAAAAGCTTTCACATATAGACAGTTTGGAAATGGAAGACGCGTGAATCCTAATGATCGTGATCACTTCGTGAGTACTTCTAGGAGTAATGCATCATGGCACGTGGGTGACGCTACACAAGTGCCGAATACAGAAAACCAAACATTGCCTTT
The DNA here is from genome assembly GCF_003573695.1 of Papaver somniferum. Classification (NCBI taxonomy): domain Eukaryota; kingdom Viridiplantae; phylum Streptophyta; class Magnoliopsida; order Ranunculales; family Papaveraceae; genus Papaver; species Papaver somniferum. The sequence goes on from NW_020618825.1 coordinate 1,807,599, forward strand.
TTCCTAATATCAAATAATTCAACGAGATCCGGGACGCCTTTCAACACCAATCTCGTCCTAGAACCCAAATAAAGTTTATTATCATGTCGCGTCACCAGAAGCAACCTTTTCAACATTTGTATGACCTTCAGGTTTACAACCACCCTATTATTCCTTCTCAAATTACATAGGAGATATAAGTAGATTCTCAAATTTCTTGGCAAGTGCGAGTATTTTGGATCCTGGAGAACGGAATCAAGGTGGAGAAGGAAATGCTGATCGACATTAGAAGAGTTCTAAATTTTATTTATACAACTAATGAAATTCTAATTTTAACTAATAAAAAATAGTGCTTTCTGTTGAAATCAAATTACATATGTGTAAATGAAGCATTGCAGTTACTTCTAGTTAAAAACTGCCAATTAATCTTTTAACTCAATTAACCAATGGAAAAACTTGTAATTGACCATCTTTTTTTGCGGTGTACTCGTTGAAACAACCTCTGACAAGAAAGGGTTGAACGTGTTCAATTTTTTTAAGGATTTTGAAACAATCTTGGAAATGGAAAACCATATTTTTCCATCTTTGCCATTCATCTAAAGATCTCCTTACTATCTCAGCATCAATTTCACCCCTGAGTCCAAATTGATTGTCTCACTTACTCTTTTTTCTTAATTGTATGAAGACGATTTTGTATGTCGCATATAGCACGACGACTCGGGGTTAAGAGTATCACTGCAGAACTTCTCGTAAATACAGGCCTCAAAATTCACACCCGAATAGTATGCTTCATCAATTTGAGTTTGTAACAACACATAGTTTCTACAGGTAGCTAAATCCTCTTCTCGAGTATACTGAACTCGTTGAATTAACAAGGGTCGGGACATATTTATACAAGTTATAGTGACTGAAGAAAAATAAATTGGTGTGAATTAGGATTTGAAATGAGTTGAATTTATAAGGAAAATAATCAAAGTCGTTGGATAATGAAAATCCAATGTAGCCATTGGTGGACAGAAAAGAGGCGCGCGGATTACACTGAGACGCCAACATGTTTACTTATAGCACGTGGATGAAGGAAGGCTGCTGACAGCTGCTGGTGATCTGCACGGTGTATGAAGAGACGCGCGGCTCCTCAAGGACCACTATGGGAAAACCATTAAATTTGTAATTTGCCCTGATCTTTTCATCTTTCGTTGAGTCCATAGTGAGATCAAAATGAAAAAAATCCTTGATTTGTTAAATCCATAGGAACTTCCCTAAGGCATTCTATCTTCTTCCTTTATCACATACACACCCAGCGGTCGCCTATTCCCTTAGATCTTTGTACCTTTATCACACAACACCATTTGCCTCAAGAATAATAAACATTTATTATAATTAAATTGAAGATTCATTTGTACCTTTGTTGTCTCAAACATTCACTTTGTTGGAAGTTCATATATGTCAATCTTTTAACTCAAATATTATATATTTCACTATCAATTGTACATATTGTACCATGATGAATTTCATACACACAATGCACATATTGTCTTCAATAACATCTGCTCAAGTCACAAGAATTCCCATCAGCAAGCCTAAAGCATAAAACAACAACAATACATATAAGATCAGTGCAACAACATTCAGCAAGAAAACATATTGAATAATGCCGATTTTTACAGCCTGATAGAATTCAGGTCCAAGGTACTACCTTGAAAAGCAATTTAGTGGAAATGGGTGCCTAACAAATCTATCTTCATATGCTATTTCTAAGAGAGGCATGTTGGAAGTGATTTGGCCGTGTGTTTCCATAAATTTAATTGTACTATCCTCACCACCTGTGAACATAAACATTTTGATAAACACAAGAGTAATAGATGAAGCTTCGATTAGTAAAATCTAACGACAGTTGACAAAAATGCTTCAATATGTAATAGGGCTGATTTCATGTGTATAATGATCGTCTAAAAAAACAGAAGAAATTTCTAACAAGAATCAACTCTTAATTATTCAAACTGCATCGACACAGGTTTCATACTATCGTATAAAACTTATCACGGACTCAGAGATACAAAAAACAGATTGACATTCCTATCTGAAGCCAATTTAGAGTTACAAGCAACTTGATATTAATAGACATGAGGGTTGTGAAATGCTGACTCTAGTTATTCCAATCGGCATTCCTAAGCTTAGCACTCCAACAACAACAACTGAAGTTGCAAACAAATGTACATCTCAACTTGACGACGAAACAATGGCTTTATACAACAAACAAATGCAGTAAATATGCCTGTACCAGTAGAAATGCAGAAGAAAAATGAAATCCCCATTCGATCTACTCAATTTCCTGTACCAGCCACTATTACATCAATTAGTAAGGTTGCATACATTACTTCACAATGACAAAAGCTATCAGAATGAGTGTTGCAGCCATGTGTGCTGAAACATGAACAAATCCACCAGCAGTCCCTTCTCGGCCTCCTCAACCTGGAATCACGAACATGTGTTAAAGCCACTTTTAACAACAAATTACTAGTTGGTGCATAACAAGTCAAGGAAACAAGTTTTAACTCTAAAATATTGCCTGCTTCATTAAAAGAAACAACCTTCAAATGAACAGAATCTGTACAAAACTAGTCACTCAAGCAGTACATACTACCATTATGCCTCGTAATAAAAGGACCAACTGATCCTTGTAAAGTGACCGTACAGTTCTTTATGCAATTTACTCTAGTAAGCCACTTTTTTATTCTTATCAAAAACTTATAACTATGAAAATCTAAAAAGTAAAGTTGAAACAGACCTTAATTAAAGGATATCACTCCATTCTGCAGCTTGACATTCATACGTTCTACTCAACCATCTGTCTCAGCTCAATCCACCACCACCAACTCTCTAATATCAGCTTTTTGTTCTCACTCATTGGTATACCAACATAGCCTGCGTCTTCTCAGCCGCATCAAACCAACAACTACCAATGTCATTTCCTTGAAGCAGCACTAGTATCCATGTCACGACCATACAAACTCATTCAAACTCATCAGCGACATAGCTCAGCCATACCTTGTTCATTCTCCATATTGTTGTTCAAGGAAACAAAACAAAAACATCAGAAATCAAATAGCATGTAAGAACAGAACTATAATCATTGTTCGAAATCAAAGCACCTCTTCTGGATCCACGAGTTCCTAGAATACACTGTAAGTGTCTTTCCTGCATAAAAAATAGAAAGAAAACCATTAACAAACACTTAAAGATCCTATACATAATTAAGTGGGGAAATTAAAGACAAAAGTAAGATGGAATCTTCATGCATCACATCAGATACCACCAATTCCTTCTCCTATAACTCCAGATCAACTCCATTATCTTCACAGCCCTTTAAACCTAACTGTGTACTGAAATCGGGTAAAACCCAATCTCCTTAACCTATTAGAACTTCCATTCATACTTCAATCACCTCTAGTGATCTACAAAATCAACACCAGCAAGGCTCTAATTCTTCTAAGTTTTCATCAGAACTTCTCCTCCACTAATGATGTCATCTTCTCATCTTGATTTCTCGGCATCACAACAAACCTATCTACGATGGCATCAGAATATCTCCTTTCCTCTCTTCTTCAAAATTGAACCAGAACAGAACCCTAGTTCCTGGCTTTCAATTACTATCCAAAACCCAGCTGATTCATCCACCCTTCTGTAGATATCAAACTCGAATCGAACCCAATCTTCCCTACGACGACCATTAGGTTTTGAGTTTAGGGATTCTGCAGATAGAAAGAGATCTCCGGGGCTTTGAAAGAAAAGAGGGAAAAGGATTTGGAGGTTTATGATGTTGATGATAATGATGGTGGTGGTAGCAGAAAGGAGAAGAACGAACTTCAATGATAAGGATAGAGACTCATCCGCTGAAGACTCAACCAAAACAGCTAGCATACCATGTATGAAGGAAGGACCGAGTATTTTGCATCTGCTTTTAGATTAGTCTTACGGTTCTTTAGTTAGAATTAAAATAGCATCTGTTGCTTTTGAATATGTTGAACAGTTGTAACAACCATTGTATTCTCTCGTATAAATAACAAATCGACTCCACAGTTCTAAGTGTGGAAGTCATTCCTCCAAATATCATGTTCTAAGTTGGTATCAGGAGGGTTCGATCCCTCACTCTTCCGCTGTGTTAACAAATATGGGTGTTTGTTTTTCACCCATATCGCCAGTTCCATCACCTACTTTACTCACATCATCCATCCATTTTACCTACAACACAAATTTCTATCACCAGATCATAACCATTCACCACCACTGTTAACATCATTTGCTGCTAAAAAGCTTGTTTGAATGTCTCTGCTAGTGGCAAGGCAACTGGACAGAGTATTTTGTTTGATTATCAACACTTTAGATTTGGTACTAAAAACATTCTTAAAAACCAGTTCTAAGCAAATTTCAATACCTTTCAACAACAATACCAAAACATATCATTACCATTACCAATTATATTTATTAACCAACACAGATCAATACTACCAATTGAAGAGGTATTTCGACTATCTCACACAACCATTTGAAGAGGTATTTTGACTATCTCACACTATGAATTTGAAGTGAAACACCAATTTTCTCATACAAAAGGGCTATCTTCACCACGGTTCCGGTACATTAGAAGCAAGTTGCACATTCGTCAACACGAGTACAACTTGAGGGGAGGTGTTAAGGATAGAGACTCATCTGATGAAGACTCTCAACCAAAACAGCTAGCATACCGTGTATGAAGGAAGGACCGAGTATTTTGCATCTGCTTTTAGATTAGTCTTACGGTTCTTTAGTTAGAATTAAAATAGCATCTGTTGCTTTTGAATAGGTTGAACAGTTGTAACAACCATTGTATTCTCTCGTATAAATAACAAGTCGACTCCACAGTTCTAAGTGTGGAAGTCATTCCTCCAAATATCATGTTCTAAGTTTCAAAATTAGGATTTCATCAGGGTTTCACAGGGGGAGCGAGAAAGAGGAGAAAGAGGTAGAGAAAGAATGAAGTGATCGATAATAATAATGTAACAGAGATAAGATAACCGAGTCAGACTTTCCAGTATCTGAATGAGCTGAATAGTGAGTCAATTTTAATGTGTAGGAACCACACTAGTCTTTTGCACGCGGACAAATGGGTTTAGTTGCGAATCACAACTGAATCAAACAGTTGCGAGTTTGGTAACAGTTTTAAACTGTTGCCATTGCAACTGAAATTAGTAACAGAAAATTCGCAACAGCTGATAAGCTGTTGCTAATCTGAGTTACTAATCCTAGAATTTGGTGTAGTGTTCCCATCTTATTCGCGATTTTGCCATACCGAATGAGATTCGGGCGTACTAATTCGTTAGATTAAACTCCTACTTTCGGCCCAATTTGTTTAAGTGTCTACTGGGCCTACACTTACCACGTTCATTCCCGCTTTTAAATGTCCACTGGGCCTACACGATTCGTGATTTTGCCGTACCAAATGAGATTCGGGCACTCGCGATACTAATTCGTTAGATTAAACTCGTACTTTCGGCCCAATTTGTTTAAGTATCTGCTTGGCCTGCACCTGTTGGTTGATATAATAAACATGATCTCAGACTCAGACATAAAGATTGGACCCATATATTGCAATTTAATGCATTCTTCTATGATCTCAGACGGTTTAAATTACATAACAATAATTAGTTTTGCCATCATGATCCTTAGCTGTATATTCCAGTTTTCAGTATCCTTCGCTCATTGTTGATCAACTTCCACAACAGTTGAATTATGTGAAATCATGGCTTACGCCCCCACAAAGTCTCATCACCTATGATTAAGTCATATGGACATGAAGAATTATCCACTTATCCAATATACGAGATAAGCAAGTCATTCTCCTCCTGTACTTAATCTATTTTTTTTTAGTGATGAAAAGAATAATTTGTTTCAGTTTCGAGAAGCTGATTTCACCAATTCCTCAGCGCATTTATTCGCAAACTACGGTGATTTGTTTTTGGTTTTTTATAGGAACCAACAAGGGTTTTGTTTTCTTGTGCAAAGAGCCGATCATTGGCATTGAAAATGATAAAAAATAAACAAAAATATGAGAGATAATGTTTCTTTCATTGGAGAAGTTAAAATTTGCATTTATATAGAGAGAAATTAAAAAAATCTATGAACATTTGCCTTTCTCAATACAAAAAAACATTATCTCTCATATTTTTTTTATTATTTTTTATCATTTCCAATACCAATAATTGGCTCTTATCTTGTGTATGAATGCATAAGATAACAAAACCTAACCAATAAAAGGGGCTCAACCTGCACACCTATTTTAGACTTCAGAGATGATGCACATAGTCGGGCTCACAATTCCAGACACTAGAGACTAGTTAATGAGGTTCAAGTACCACATGGCTTGGTGATCACTGATCATGATAGAAACATGAATGGCTAGAAAAGACTAATGGCATAGCATTAAGAGGGGAAAGCATGGCCCTACACTGAAACTTAAATATTGTCACGAGTCGACTGATGACCAGGAAACGTGTTTTATCACCATGGTTGGAGCAAAGTTGACAATCATGTGTGCGTGAGATCTCATCGTATCTAGATGGGAATTAATAAGTTTTTCCTATTTACAAGGAGCCATTATGAATGATATTTACGAGAAACTTCACATGCTAGTTTGGACTTTGGACACTGGAGTCTGAAATTTGTAGATCTAGCATTAATGTTTGCACGCAATTCAAAATATCTAATTTATTTTCGCGAAAAATAGCTTCCACGAAAGATCTGCATACATTTTTCTTAAAAGAAATCAGTTGGATCTACTCTTGGTGAAAAAAACTCAGTTGGATCTGCTTTTAATCTAAATATGGATATTATATATATATATATATATGAAACCTAAACACAATAGAAACCAAAGGAGAAAAAAGATTCGGCCTCTAAAGCTCTAACCAAACCAGTCAATCCAAATTATGGCTATTACGAGGATATTTTCTGGTTCTTTTCTTGTTCTTTTCCTCCTGGCAATCACCCGTATCTCTGGTAAGTTTTAATGTATTCTGTGAAGTCATGTACTCTGCTCTCCTTTCTGTTCTTTTGGAGCAAATAATGCATATTTCCTTTTACTATATGTTGGTTGGTTTCCTATAGTTGTGGAAATGACAGCGGTATCCAGAGGAGTACTGTTGTGGAAAGCATGTCGCTGGAAGGAAAAGAAGCATGTAACCCTAACGACTTGTACACAGACGTTCTCTGGGCTCCAACATCTGATTGCACCGTTTATTGTACAAACTGGTGTAGAGATGCATGTGTTTCCAAGTTCAGTAGCACAATGGTCAATAATAAATGCACGGTAGCTAACAACAGTGTGCATCGCGACTGTTGCTGCAAAAACAATTTTCCACCACCACCCCCTCCATCGCCACCTCCACCATCACCGTCGCCACCCCCTCCATCACCACCTCCACCATCACCGTCACCGCCCCCTCCGTCGCCACCCCCTCCTTCACCACCTCCATGTCCATTCCCAGAACCATGCTCTAGCTGCGGATGTTGCAACACGGACATCAATATTCAGATCTCTGTAAAACAAGGCGGCAATGTCAAACTATGAACACCGTCATCATCGTCTGTTGCTGATCATAGCCTCTGATATCCATTACTATGTCTGCACTGTGTACTTGATCAGAATACTACTGGTCACACGTTTATCTCTTTGCTAGCTAGCTACAACAATAAGATGAAGAAAAGTATCAATTAGACTCTAAATACGTAGCAACTACAGTATTAACTAATTTTAGTTAATTTGGAGTTTGAAACTCTGAAAAAATTAATCTAGTCTAAGAACTCGAATCTCTTGGGGTTCGTATCTAGCTACTAAATTGGTAACATGAGTTGGTGAGAAGTTCATGAAATTGAGGAAATAACTTTTCACCGCACCTGTTATACCACTTAAGAAAATCATTTACATTTCCAAACATAAAAGGAAAAAGTTAATCGACATCCCATTTCTGTTATCCATAACCAGAGATGTGGGTAAGATTCTGAATTACAAGAGGGGGACGTATTTGGAACCACTTAAAAGTTTCAAACGGAAAAAGGCATGCGTATTCCAAATAATTTTACACCGCAGAGTCTTCATCTTTCATGATTTATTAAACAGCACAACAACCCATTAAGCAGAGCTTTCTTCTCGGCTGAATGAATCAGTTGGCAAGTAACCCCTTCCATACCCTGGCCTCTACTTCCATGGCGCACCTCTCATAAATGTTCCGCGCACGTACGCCGTCCATCAGTTGGTGGGGATATTGTTGGGAGTGTTCATATGATAAATCTATAAATCTATTATCTGTCAGTGCATGTAATATATGCAACATGTCTTGGACCTATTTATATTCAGTATACTTGCTCAGTGTAAACATATAGAGGTTTTGGTAGTTAGTTTTTCTTTCAAATTGAAGATAATAAAGCTACATATCAAACTCATACCAATTCGTTCGGAAACTTCATAACAACCAATTTAAATTACGGATCCAAAAAAGGTTTGGCATCACCAATTTTAGCAACAGACCCAGGCCCCGGCTGTTATGGCACAGGTGATAGCCTAGTAAAAGACATGAAAACATGTTTACTCCAACCATAAGACCTATACTCGCAAATAGGAAACTTTTCCGACTCGAGAAATATAATAACTGATTTTGTAAGGCATCCCATAGACGAGTCTGAAAAACCAGATTAGTTGTTCAATTTAAGATGCTGAAGTGACTCGTTTATCTCCTTTGAAGTACAGGGGATTGTCCTGATGTACTTCGTGCTTTGGGTATCCTGTTTGCATGGAAACAAACTAGCAAGTCAGAATACATGAAGCATCTCCAACATGCGAAGAACGTCGTCTCTTTTCATAATAAAAGTGAGGACCAGATTAGCTGGTTCAACAACTCTATGTTATAGAATTGTCTTTTTATTCTAAATAATTTTAGTTATGTTAAAACTGAGAAAGTTAATAGAAATTTTAATGGTTAGGAAGAGAAAGCAACTAAATATAGTAGAAGATTCAATATATCAGGTGAATGGTTGGATAATTTATTGATACTTAGCTCCTTTATAATGGAAGTGATTGCTTTGACGAAACGAACAAGCTCCCCGCATCTCCGTAACAGCAACAAGGCAAAACTTTGGAAAATAGAGTGAGTCACGTGTTCAACACGCTGTCCTTAAGACATTAGCGCCCGGCTACACTCAAGAGTGATGCTATAGCCCTCACAGGACGGATATCTCCAGGATAAAACACCCTAATACACCTACTACTAGCATATGTAGTAGATGCTCAACTTGAGCTTGGCAACTCCGAAAAAACCGTTAAGGAAAATCGCGAATGCTTAAAAACCGCTATAAAATATTTTCCCCTATGGGTCCCTCTAAAATATAGAGCAACCCCTTTCCCATAGATTTTACAAAAGTAGTGAAATTCTTTATATAATTGACAAATACAACTTAAGAAGAAAAACTCCCCGATGTGGGACTAAAAGGTTTATATAGTTTCTTAAAACTACTAAAAATTGGAAACTCCACGATGTGGGACTAAAAAGTTTCATTCACAAAATAAAACAATAAATTATAATTTTTTATTAAAACTTTAAAAAATTATTTTTTTTATTAATCGTTTTCCAACAATCCCCCACATGAATGAAAACTCAATAAAACATGAAAACACAGATAGATCTTGGTAAATAAACATCCCAACCTCACGATCCAAACAGACTGATCGTGCAAGTGTTGAAATCATACTAGTCATTTCTACGTCCTCTCCCTCACACAAAATTGTGTTGACCCCAGGGTCATACTATGGATTGCATAAATCATAATAGTATTGAGAGCTTTCATCTTTAGTTCTCACATGGTGAGACTATAGGTATCTTTCACCAAAGTGAAAAAGCATGAACTAGTGAACCCTTAGTGACCTTTAGGTCCTAAGTTCCAGTAATACCAAAACCATCAAAATGAAAATCACATAAAAAACGCCGGAAATACCATTTTAGGCAGAGGTGTCCATGAGGTCTTGAACCTTTGCTTAGTGAGATATTACCAGAATTACTTGCTAGAGACAGTGAACTATGTCTTGAACTGCTAGCATTTGATGTAATTCGTGATAACAACCACGGGTGATATCTCCAAGGTTGCTGCCAAGCTCGTGCCGTTTTGTCCGTTTTGGCCCTGGACGTATCCTGTTTCTCAGAATGCTCTAGAGAATCAGCTCATATTCTCACAGGAAGCGACCCACTTCCTCATTCAGATAGGTGAGTTTCCATAAAGAGTGTTACTGCTACACCCCACTTCAATCTTAAATTGAAACTATAGAACTCATTAAGACTTATTAAAAAGTCATCCTCCACATGCAGTCACACTATCACGTCTACACCATAGGGAAGGGACAGAGAATGAAAATCTCTGATAGTGTTTACCTTTACCCACCACAAATTAGTTGTCTCATTCGAAACCTTGATCATGGGATCTCCAGTCAGCAAGGTTGAGTATCCTTCATGGCAAGTTTAATATATGAGCTTAAGCCCCAACCCCCTCGATGCATTTTTAACTATCTCTTTGTACAAATCTTTCGTCAAAGATTGCGCGATATTCTCCTTGGACTTTATCCAATCAATGGAAATAACGCCGATTGAGATTAGTTATTTCTTAGCTTTAACTATTATAGCTTGGCTAACACAATGTATAGATATAGCTGGCACAGGCCTATGCCAAAGAGGAATGTCTTCTAAAAAGCATCTTAGGCACTCGGCCCCCTCTCATGCTTTATCTAACGCAATACTCTCAGATTCCATAATGAATTGAGCGATATGTTTGTTTGGAAATCTTCCAACAACAAACCCACATGTTAGAGTGAAACCATATCCACTCGTAGACTTAGACTCCTCTGAGTCAACTATCCAGTTTGCATCATAAAGTCCCAAGGACAACAAGATACCTTTCATAAATCAAAAGAGTATTTTAGGTACCATAATACTCTACTCAGTGCATCTGAATTCTCTTGCTCTGGACTACAATTATATCCACTTAACTTACTCACAATATAGGCAATGTCTGGACTCTTACAGTTCATTAAATTCATCAGACATCCTATAACTTTTGAGTATTCAAGTTAAGATACTCCACTACCCTTATTTTTCTTGAGACTACAAGAATAATCGTACGAAGTACAAGCAGGTTTACAATCAGACTGATTGTATCTCTTAAGCACAACTCAACATAATGAGAACGACTAAGACTTATAAATGTTTGATTATCTTCTAATCCTCATCCCTAAGATTACATCAAAAGGGCCCAAGTCTTTCAAGTCAATGTTCTCATTCAGTGCATGTTTTTAGTGGAATTGATCACATCTATGTTTGTATCAAGCATATCATCAACATACAAGCATACAATTACACAGACATCCTTAACAAGTTACTTGTAGACATACTTGTCAGATTCATTAATTTAAATCCACTATCCATTATCACATGATTAAATTTTCCATGTCACTGTTTACGTGCTTATTTGAAAACCATACAAAGATTTTTCAAATTACAAACTTTGTATTCACAACCTTTCACTACAAAGTCTTCAGGTTGATCTATGTAAATTTCTTTACCTAATTCACGGTTTTAGAAAAAGCTGTCTTAACATCCATCTGATGTATCTCTACGTTCTTTATGGCAGCAATAACAATTAGTATCTCAACGGAAGTAATTTCCGTCACAATTGAATTAGAATCAAGGAAATCTACACCTTCTTTTAGTTTATAGCCTTTAGCTACCAACTTAGCTTAATATTTTTCCACAGTTTCATCTACCTATCGTTTCCTCTTAAAGACTCATTTACATCCCATGGTCTTACAACCTGGAGGTAAACTAGCAAGCTCCCAAGTCTGGTTCCAACGGACTGAGTCCATTTCACTAAATGAAGCTTCTTACCAGAATGGGGTTTCAGTAGATATTAAGGCTTCTTTACAAGTCTGTGGCTCAGACTAAGCTAGGCATGTTATGAAGTCGGTTTCATAAGAAGTCTCAAGTCTAATTATTTTACTTCTCTTAGGCTCAACATCAACTTCATCTTCCTTTAAAATAAGTTCTGACTATTTGAAGATAAATCTAGGGGATCAAAACACATCTCTAATGAGGTACAGGTTTAGAATAAACATGTTCAAAGAACTCAGCATCCCTAGATTCCGTAATAATATTCACACCAATGTCAGAAAAAATCAGAACACACAACCAAAAATCTATTTGTAGAAGTATACTCAATATACCCTATACGAAAACACAATCAACATTTTTGGTTTCAATCTAGTTCTTTTAGGAAGAGGAATTACAATCTTAGTCAAACCCCCCACACTTTGACACATTCATAAGAAGGTCATCTACCGTTCCATAAACCATATGGAGTTTCATCTGATTCTTAAAAGGGTACTTTATTCAGGATATACTAGTTAAGAGGACTGCCTCCCCCCACAAGGCCGCAGGTAATCCTGAACTAATCAACATGGAAATTATCATCTCCTTAAGGATACGGTTGTTATGTTCAAGGCTTCTAATTGGTTTCCAACTTCAAGTTTATACATCTTAAGGCTTCTAAGGCGTCATCCTTATCCTAAGCAAGTATACAAGATAGTACCTCGTACAATCATCTACGGAAGTTATAACCATCTTTTACCACAGTGGTTTTGGGTTGAACTCATGTCAACTAGGCCTAACTGAATTAATTCTAAAGGCTTAGAATTACTCTGAACATTTGTGCTAAAAGATTTTATAGCATATTTTGATTCTTCACAGATTTCACTTTTGTGTTCAAAATCCAAACTAAATTTGGGTACGAAGCCTATGCTAGCCAGTTAAGCATTGACTTATAAGTTTACGGTTCCAAGTCTACCACGTAAAACAATCAATCACACAAAGATATCACAAGAATCAACTACGTTCACATCATCAGTTTTTCCGTTAAGCTTATATAGACCCAAAGTCCTATAACTCTTGCTTAAAAAATCACTGCCTAGTTACAACAAGTTTTCCAGATTCAATTAAGATCTTAAATATTTTTCCATCTACAACAGAACAAGATACAAGATTTTCGCATATGCTCGGAACATGAAAACTTCATTCAATGTGAGAATATTACAGATATGAGCTTCTGCTCGACCTTTTCCTTTTATGCAACCTCTATTGCATATGAGTTACTCAATAAGAGTTTCTCGACATCCCCTATCCTATGATAGGAGGTGAACAGGTCTCTGTTTCAACAAACATTCTTGGTGGCTCCAGAGTCCACCTACTGGTCTCTCACATTGGTTATTAAAATAACTTCCGACATCATGCCACCAAACTCGTTCTAGTTTGTTTCAACTAAATTAGCATTAACTTTCTACTTATTAAGGTTTTTATGTTGTCTACAATTTACTGCCGCGTGGCCAGGAATTTTACAAACATAACACTCACCCTTAACTAAAGTAATTCCGGATTCAGGTTTACGAAATATACCTTTATCATGAAGACCATGCTTAGAGTTGCGTTCGATGTTCTCACCTTTGCCATCTTTGGAAGATTTGTTTCCAACCACATGCGGCTATTAGCCATGTCCCTCGGAGATGACACCTTTATTCACAAATCACAATTCCAAATCAGAAAGTAAAATATGAGTTTTGAAGATAACATCTATATATACAAACTTCGTTTGAATCAGCGTTTCAAAAAACTCATGGTTACCCCACAAAAATTAATTTAGTTAACAACAATTTTCTGCTCGTCAGAATTTTTCAGAAACGTTTTTCTGTTTTGTAAAATATCAAAAAAATACTTTTACAACTCCAAAAATTCTGAAATTTTACGCGGGTAACTATCAGGATGTCTATACGTTGTGTCAAAAGGGTTCATCGAAATTCCTTCTAGATTAAAAGATAAAATTGAAACTCTACAGCTGACCAGAAATTCGTTTTTGTTTTTCACTCCACAATTAACATCCATGATTCACAAACCAATCAATCGTTTTCGATTATTACAACTAATGTCTTAAGATTGTTGGGTGCAATAATCAAAAACAAAGAAAAATCAAATAAGCAAAAGTTATTGATACTTAGCTTTTATAATGGAAGTGATTGCTTTGACGAAACGAACAAGCTCCCCGTATCTCCGCAACAGCAACAAGGCAAAACTTTGGAAAATAGAGTGAGTCACGTGTTCAACACGCTGTCCTTAAGACATTAGCGCCCGGCTACACTCAAGAGTGATGCTATAGCCCTCACAGGACGGATATCTCCAGGATAAAACACCCTAATACACCTACTACTAGCATATGTAGTAGATGCTCAACTTGAGCTTGGCAACTCCGAAAAAACCGTTAAGGAAAATCGCGAATGCTTAAAAACCGCTATAAAATATTTTCCCCTATGGGTCCCTCTAAAATATAGAGCAACCCCTTTCCCATAGATTTTACAAAAGTAGTGAAATTCTTTATATAATTGACAAATACAACTTAAGAAGAAAAACTCCCCGATGTGGGACTAAAAGGTTTATATAGTTTCTTAAAACTACTAAAAATTGGAAACTCCACGATGTGGGACTAAAAAGTTTCATTCACAAAATAAAACAATAAATTATAATTTTTTATTAAAACTTTAAAAAATTATTTTTTTTATTAATCGTTTTCCAACAATATTGTTGGGAGTGTTCATATGATAAATCTATAAATCTATTATCTGTCAGTGCATGTAATATATGCAACATGTCTTGGACCTTTTTATATTCAGTATACTTGCTCAGTGTAAACATATAGAGGTTTTGGTAGTTAGTTTTTCTTTCAAATTGAAGATAATAAAGCTACATATCAAACTCATACCAATTCGTTCGGAAACTTCATAACAACCAATTTAAATTACGGATCCAAAAAAGGTTTGGCATCACCAATTTTAGCAACAGACCCAGGCCCCGGCTGTTATGGCACAGGTGATAGCCTAGTAAAAGACATGAAAACATGTTTACTCCAACCATAAGACCTATACTCGCAAATAGGAAACTTTTCCGACTCGAGAAATATAATAACTGATTTTGTAAGGCATCCCATAGACGAGTCTGAAAAACCAGATTAGTTGTTCAATTTAAGATGCTGAAGTGACTCGTTTATCTCCTTTGAAGTACAGGGGATTGTCCTGATGTACTTCGTGCTTTGGGTATCCTGTTTGCATGGAAACAAACTAGCAAGTCAGAATACATGAAGCATCTCCAACATGCGAAGAACGTCGTCTCTTTTCATAATAAAAGTGAGGACCAGATTAGCTGGTTCAACAACTCTATGTTATAGAATTGTCTTTTTATTCTAAATAATTTTAGTTATGTTAAAACTGAGAAAGTTAATAGAAATTTTAATGGTTAGGAAGAGAAAGCAACTAAATATAGTAGAAGATTCAATATATCAGGTGAATGGTTGGATAATTTATCCTCCATTCAGCCTAAATCAGATGTAATCTTTATCTATATCAATATATCTTCCTTTTCTATTAAAAAATAAAAACAATTAGCAAGTCAGAATACATAAAGCATCTCTAACATGTAATTTCTGCGAAAAGAAACGAGACTATAAATTAACTTACGTAATGATTAGCTTTTTCTCCTCGGGTTGATAAACAAGAAGAATCTCATCAATTTCCTTGCCTATCGACATGACATTCATCACTCTTCTAAAAGGTTTATAATTGACCCCGAAGGATATTGGTTCATTTGTTTGCACCAGAACTTCCATGGTCTAAATAAAAAATAAGGCACAACCTTAGAGGAAACCAGAAAAGTGTAAAAAATGAAGACCCATCATGTTCACTATTAGATTTATATCAATTTGATGATCTTATTAAAGCCTGATTCAGTTTCCTTGTATTGTGCAAAAATGGAAAAAAAAAAGTGCGTAATAGCAGCGGTCAAAAGGAACATGATAATAAAACAGAAAAAATTATACCCGAGGGAATGAGATGTTGGATTTTGTGGCCCACATGCCCATATCCATATGGGTTTGCTTTATGAATCAGAGAGCATTGACCATTTTAAACTAGAATTCTAGGCGGCTGGAAAGTGTGAATGTCCCAAGAGGAGGTTCTAGAATTGTGTCTGTTAAGTAGCTTACTTAGCTATGAAGTATCTTTGATGGAAAGAAATGCTACAACTATAAATAGCGCCTCAACAGGTGATAAACCTATTATTCCTTGCGCTAGAAAGAAGTTGCTAGAATACCATCAGTAAGGCTAGCAACTATAAAGGAGTGGTGAGAGGAATAAAGTTTACAACTCTCCATAATCATTTCAGCAGCTGAAAGAGATACAACGGGTTAATCAGAAAACTCTGGCTTATTAACCAGGTACGTTTTCGAAACTTGATTTCAATAAATTTCATGAGTAGTGAACTTGATTGTCCTAGATCCATGATCATGTTCTGGAAAGTATGTATGATTGGTGATTAACATGATGGAATTTATCCAACATGTGGTATCATAGCTTGTTGGACTAATCTTGTTTGCTCATTAAAGTGCATAAATTTGAAGGTTAAACTGGTGGTTACATATTTAGCCTTTATGAAAATGGTCACTGATATTTACCATGATTTCAATTTTTTTCTTGTTCTGATTAACAAGTTCTTCGTGTTCATGTGTTAAGAATTTATGAATAATCGATTATCTTCAATCCTTGTAAAAGCAATATTGGAACTGTTGAGATCCATTAAAGTAGAAAGATTCCATTTTCTGTTCTGTTTTTCTTGATTGATAATTGTTTATGGGTGAAAATTATTTTTACTTGTTTTGGTAATTTGGGTGTGTGGATGAGAAACGAGTCTAAACCTAAAACAAATGCACTGCACGGGAGTGCTTTTAGATTCGAGAGACCAATCTGTACAATCCTGGCCGAAACCAAGAAATGGCCTTTCCAGTCTTGCTTCGGTCACAAAGTGAAGGAGAAGGGTTGGTATTAGGGAGGAAAGAGAAGAAGGTGTTGAGACCAGAATGGTTAATTCTGAAGGTGTGGCTATTTTATAACTTGTATCAGAATTTGGAACTGTCTTGTGGAATGAAAGCGATCAGTTCTTTGGTATTTTTCTGGATAATGTGTTGTTGTTTCCACCGAAACTTGTTGTTTTGTGGAAATAGGTGAAACCTATTTATACAAGTCATAATTGAACGCAACATGGTTTCATAGGAAGTGGGAGTGACTGAGTGATGGAAGAGTGGAGCTATGTGTAACCGCCAGAAACCATGTTACCACGATGAAGGAAACGGGTTTGTTTACACCCATTACTTCTTGGCACCACTAACTGCCTTGTTTCCTAACACTTTCTTATAATGGGCGTGTTGCACGCCGCATGCTGTAAACCGCCAGACCAATACCCTGATGAGTATCCCCTAGTTTGTGACATGTTTGATGTCTCGAGTGTTTTCGTGGAAAACGTGTAGTAGTCTGCTACGTGTGGCAAGTCAAAGTCAAGAGACTTGCCACAGGAAAATAGCATGTGGTGCTATTTGGCTTGTCTTGGCTGGTCGCCTAAAACTTGCCACAGGCCTATCAATTCCATGGCGAATTTGGACGGCCAAGATTGCATCTTATGAGAAAGGGTGGCCATTGATTATGGCCACAACCTGTTGGTGCCTGACAATAGCATAGTGGCATTATTGTCACATGCCAATAGTATAGTGGCGCTTTTAGCACATGCCAGTGGCATGGTGGCATGGTCGGCATGGTTTGTGCATGCCAGCGGCATGATGGTGCAAGTGGCGCATGGCGTAGCCATGGCCGTCAGATTTGGCACATTGGTGTTGGACTCAAATGTGATGTGGCAACATCATTTCCAGTTGCCATATTAGTCCCAATGTTCCGTGGAACATTATTTGGCTTGGTTGGCGTAGTAACTTTGCCTTAATTAGGGTTTGGCATGCCGAAACCATAATTAGCACATGCGGCATGCGGCATGTGACCGTGGTACAATGGTGTTTTGTGCAAGTGATGCCAGAGCCACGCCACATGAACCATAGCCAGGCCATCATGTGGAAATTGCCACGGGAGAAAGTATTGCCACGAGTAGCTATGGTGTGACGCCTTTATTAGGGTTTCCTAAGTCTACGCGGCTCGTGGAATGTTGTGGGGCATGAAGTGGCATAATTTACGCCACGACTGGAAATTAGGGTTCATCCATTACCACTAGAGAAAGGTCATGCTACTGGTTAGGAAAACCACGTAGAAGTCTGTTATGGCGTTGGACACGAACAAAAGGTGGGTTGGCACGTAGGTGCGCTATTGATGGCGCGTTGGTGTGTTTGGCGTGCTACTACGGTAAAGTGGCACATTTGGCATGTGCGCTTGGCATGCTAGTTTGGCATGCGCGTTTGGCATGCTTGTTTAGCATGCTAGTTTGGCAGTCCATTAGCATGTTGGCGCGGGCGCTGACTTTGTGAAGCCAATTTGGCATGGCGGCCAAATGACGCAATTCTACCTCTCTTAATGTTGTGGCAGGTTTAGAGCAACCTGATTGGTCAATAAAAAGAGAGGGCGGACAAGCATGGGCTTGGACACACTTCTAACGTGGGTGTGGCAAGTTTAAAGCAACCTGATTGGTCGATGGGAAATAGGGCCGACAAGTATGGGCCCAGCCACAACTTATGTGCGTGTGGCGGATTTAAGGAGACCTAATTGGTCGAGGGCAATAGAGCCGGTTTTGGCAACATGGGGCGTGGCCAATGGCAAATGGCGCCGGCTGGCCTAAGGCATGGCCACGCCTCCCTTTGCTGCTCCTCCTATTCTGCGACTCTTTTATTTCTTGTTTTCTGACTCTGGACAAGATTTTGCACCTACTAATCCATGACGGATTAATTACCTAGCTCGCCTAGGTTTAATTTTTTGACAGGCAAGGTCTAATATACTGCAAAAGGCGCAAAACCCTAATTTTTGCAAATTAGTCAGGGTAATATCTAAATCTCGTGAATTATCACAAAACTGATTGAATTCTATGTGTTTGCACAGAGTTCTTTAAGTTCATTTCCGGAGAAAAGTACACTTTCCGATTGAATACTTAATGCAAGGACCTTATCCTTGATACTTGGAAATTCGTGCTACTCTGCTGCGAGTGAACACAAATTGTCATGCCATATCAACATTAATGGTACAGCCGAGGAACATAGCACAGAAAGTATCCAAAGAAACTTATATTAATTGAATAATATGGGCATGGCGCCAAAATTTACAGAATATCTGGGATTGTTGCTACATGCACCATTCTGGACAAATTTCATGAGAAAATATTGAGTTGCTCAATAAATGCGCTAGTGAAGAGGTTGGACACTCATCACTTTTACATGGCTCCGTTTCCTTGCAGAATGACGGCACATCAAATGCAGGGTTTTAAAATTTATCCCTGAACTAAAAACCACCATCAACATTAAGTCCCCTGCTTAGCACGTAACAGTGGACTTATTGCGGGGTAAACATGAGATGGTGCCATACAAGAATAAAAATCGAAAAGGCAAGTCATGAAAATATTGCCATGAAAATTCGACTAACCTTTGGTTGAAGATAAGAGCAGTCTATGATCCTTGTGTTGGCGACTTGGCGTACTTCTGGCTCGTCTATAGGGTGCTGGTGCTTGGCGTAGCAACTTTGGCCACGGAGTGTTGATGCTGGCGCTGCAACTTTTGCCACGGGACGATGCAGGTTGAGCGCCTGGTGTACTGGAGGCTTGGGATGTTGGCGTTGATTGGGGCGTGACTGAATCCAAAGTGGATTCCTTTTCCTACCCAAACTCCCAAGGTACCGTGCATATATAAAAGGTGTTACACATCCTTTTATCCTTGCTTCGCTCGCTTCGCTTTTGTGGTGGCGAGCTTCTTTCCGTCAGCATCCCAGGTGAGTCAATCATCCAAGATAGATAAGTATCTAATCAGCTGATATCCCGTATCTAGAGCCTTCATGTACAACAGATAGAGAGTTTTATTTTTCAGGTTTCATCAGTTTGTGTAATATAAAAAATCATTTCGAGCTTTTCTTTTCATATCGATCATCACAGGATTGCGTTCATCCCTATTTAGGTATTGCTCCATATCTTCTTGCAGTTTTCCATTTGTCTCCTTTCATCACATAGGTCATTGATGTAGACATAATTTTTTCCTGCAGCATATGATGGGAACTCCTGATGGTTATTCTTCCAATTCTTCGGAGAAAATTTTTGAAGTTGACAAACCCAGGGTTTCTGCACATGAGGAAGTATTGAACAAAATCGATCCTTTGTTTCGTGAAGCCGGCCGGATCATACAAGGTCTTCTACACATTGTTGGAACACGTGCTCAAGCTTTTATGGCTTCGGTCAATATGGAAGAAAAGTGGAGACATGATGAAGCATCCCAGTGTTTCAAGGCACGTCAACCTTACGAAACGTCTCAGCAAACTAGTGCCAGGGCCGAAAGGTTCGCCGCTCGACTAAGACGGTGTAGGGTCGAACATAAGACACCACCAGGCGTGGGTAAATTTGATTAACATGTTCATATTAGTATCGTAATCCTTGACTCTGGTGTTGAAGAACCGGAGTATCCTCAAGAAGTTGTTGGAGCAGGTTTTGAGGGAGACGTCGGTATGGCCCGCGAGAAGGAAAACAAGACGGATTCTGGAGAAGATGAAGCAACTGAGGATTCTGTTGAAACGGCCACTAGAGAAGACGCTGAGGCTGTTGGAAAGGACGCTTAGCCATTCGTCGAGAGGATGTCGAATCAAGCGCTGGAGCAGGCTTTGGAGATGATTCAGCAACTGAGGATGCTGAGGTAGCCGCTGGAACGGCTTCCGGAGGTGATGTTTGCTTCCGTAGAGGGTGTTGGAGCAGTTGTTTAAAGGAACCCTAGTGGAGGCGCTGTTGACCCGGGCGTTGATATTGACAACTAGTTTTACCATTTTGTGATTTACTTCGTAGAGAAAATAATCTTTTCGTAACTTGTAGATGTTTTTGATACTTCATTTTTTTTTGTCCATGTGACTGGAGCCATGCTTCGCCGAGTAATAATCTTTCATTTATGTTTCTTTGATAATTTCATATCTTCAATTGGATGAATGAATAAAATCCCGCAAAAGAATCCCAAAAACCCCTTTTTGCGAAAAATGAGTTTTTCATTCATATGGAGCGATTCAGAAGATGGGAAGCCAAATCACATAAATAGTGCAGCAGTATTCTCTTCGATTAGCTACTTCCATAGCAACGCCCCGCCGTTGGAAACAATAACTCAAAACAGGGAAGAAACAGTGGCAATAGTTAAGGATTTGACCAACCTTTTATTGGATCTTCCCTTGCAAATTATACCGGACGTTCGTGATATGCCGCCTAGGTATGAAGAAATTTGAGCAAGCTGGGAAGCACGTCGTGGGCGGAAGTCGAGGCCAGATGCTCTTGAAGGAAGGTTTCTGTGCCGTCACTTGATTATCTTCTTCCTTGCATATTCCCTTCTTCAGTATTTTCTTTGACTAAGATATTTCTTGTAGGGTTTCCAATTGATGGGTAATGGCTCTGTGACGGTTTGGATTTACTTGGTATTTTTCCTTTCAGATGAATCAGGAAAACTTATTTTTTAAGGAAAGATGCTCTTAATTGAAATTGAAACCTTAATTATGAATGCAAGCAGTGCAATCATATTTAGATAAATTACAAATATCGCATGAAAGGGGAAATTGCTGAAGGAAATATTAAAAGGAAAACGCTGGAGGAGAAGGTAGCACAGCGTTTTAGGTATTCAAGGGCTTGAGCCATCGTGAATGAATTGTCACGCCTTCCAATTTGTAGGCATTGATGAGTTTGCAGTAACCACCTAAGGTAGCATCTGCCACCAGGTATGGCTTGTCTTCCCTTTCTGTAGGAGAATCAGGTTGAACGGTTACCTTCACTGTTACATCTCCAACTTGAAACGTGGTCACCTTGACTACCATATCTCCAATTTGAAACGGGTTTGGGCGTTGTACGACCGCTTAATTCTTGAGCTCGTTATCTTTGATTGAGGCAACTTCTAAATTTTTGACGAAGCACTTGAAAAGCCCAACACCCCATTCACATATCTTAGTGACGCCCGAGTTGATAACTAGACCGAGTCCCCATGCCTGGACGAGAGGAGAGGTGAATGGGTGCAGAAAGGGTTGTTCAACAAGACTTACTTGTGTTCGGAATCTACAGATGAACGTGACGGGTTTTCTCTAGATAATTGAGTTACATTGGTAAGTTGTTGATACGGCAACATGTAATCTTCAGGGTTGGATGGCTTGTTGGAAATTCTTTCGGGTATTGACACCGGCAGAGGGGATACTCCTAATTTTGCTTTATTTCCATGTACCAACGAGCGCCCCAGAATCATGTCATAATTTGGGCATTCTTTGACAATGTGGAATTTGTCGTCCGTTAAAGCATCTCCCACCTTGATTTCGAGATTGATGTAGCCGTAAGCATTCATTGCTTCTCCTTCCGGGTTTTTGACCACAATTGGGGAATGAGTAGCCTCTTGCTTTGAAACCCCCGCAGATCTCAAAGTCTTGATAGTAACAATGTTGAAGTCAGAGGCCGCGTCGATTAGTGTGCTATCAAACTCGACATCTTTCAGGTGAGCAGTAGTCAGCAGTCCCCAGTTGCACTTTCCAACGGTGTTTCCCGAGAGAGGTTGGGATTTGGGAGCGGTTTCTTCGACAGAAAAGAGTCTCCTTCCCGACATGACGCGGTTGAGGGCTGTAAATATATCTTGACGTTGTGCTTTGGAGAAATAGAGGATTTCACACACGGTGCATCATGGACTGCACTGTCTTGTGGACAGAGTCCCCAGAAAGCATACAACTCCTGACTGGAAGGGGATCTCTGTGAACTCCCTCATTGCCTAATTGAAGTTCTCCCGCCTCCACCTTCTCCTTGAAGATGCGTTTCAATCTATTGTGTTCATTGGTCGGGTGATGGAAGAATCTGTGGTAACGACAATACTTGGGATTTGCCATTTCCTCTTCAGTTGGCGGGCGCCTGATAGGAGGAAAATTGATGGCATCATCTTGAATCCACGCTTCCAAGAGTTCAATTACTTCTTCGATTGGGAATGGAAAACCCAAGGTGACTTCTCCGGATTTTTAGTGTTGCACAGGAGCTTTGGCCGCGGCTTTCCGAGGTGGAGCCGCCTGATGTGCTGGTGTTGCACGCTTGGGTTGTTGTTCTGCCACTGGATCTTTCCTTTTTTCTCCTTCACTCACCACGCTTACAGAGGGGCCAGTGTTATATTTCTTGTTGATGAGGCGTATGTTTCCTCAAGTTTCGCGTGCGTCTTCACCTTTGGTCGGCCTGGTTCTTTCTAACAATGATGGTGTTGTTGTGGCCGACCGCTTAGCGGCTTCATGAAGTTCAGATAACGTCTGGAAGCGTAGATTCTCCAATAAGGCGCGGTAAATGGGAACCATTCCATTGATGCAAGACTCCACCAATTGTTTCTCAGTCACGTTTGGGTCGTGACAATCCAGCGCCTGAATTCTGAATCTTTTGACGTAATCATTTGGATGTTCATTGTTTCGTTGGAACATCCTTCCTAAGTCTGAAAAGGTGATTTGCTCAGACACAACGAAATACTTCTTGTAGAAAGCTGTAACCATTTAACACCAGTTGGATATGATGTTTGGTGCAATGTTGTTGTAACAGGTGTACGCTCTTCCAGTAAGTGACTTTGAAAATTCTTTCAAGCGGAGGACATGATTGTATTCGTGCTCACCCAAGGATTTTAAGAATCGAGAGATATGTTCACGCTCATTACCAGTGCTGTCATAAAGGGAGAATTGGGGAGAAGAATATCCCCTCAGAACAGGAACTCTTTGCACATCAGGAGGATATGGAGGTTGATGCTGGTGCATGTCCACCGGGTTTTCTCTATCTCGATTTCTTAGAAGACATTCCAAATCTTCACGTGTAATGAAATTGGATGGATGGTTCCTCTCCAATGGGCGGGCCTCTTCATCTACAAAGGTGTGCCCTGCTGAGGTACTGGAGCCAGGGGTATTAAAAGTGCTCCTCATTGGCTCTGGTCAGTGTGGTTCCTGCGGTAGCTCCTCCGTTAGTGTCTTGAGGAAAGTAAGTACCTAATTCTGAGTTGAATACATGTCCGTCTGAGCCTTAGAAAGAACTTCCTGTATTTTCATCAAATAAGCAATGGTGACAGGGTGTTGGCCTCCTCTGTTTTTTCCAGTCTCTCGTTCCGATGGTGGAGTGGCGGTGGGTCTGGTGATAACTGGGAGCGTTCATGCTTGAAGAAATATTGGGGGTGGGGGTGGCGGCAGCGGCTCTGGACCTGGTGATCGGAGGTGTAACGCCCGAGGGAATGCTTCCTATGCCGCTGGTGCTGACAGGTGGTACATTGATGGCATTGGAAGGGACGCTGATACCAAGGACGTTCTCAGCGCTGGTGGCATCAGGGCTTGTTGCTGATCCAGATCTGAGCTCTACCATCTTGAAATTTGGATTGAAAAAATGAAATTGAAATTGAAATTGCAACCGAGAGATTAATCTCCCTCTGTGGTCGCCAGTTGTTTATATGTGAAAATTGTTTCTACTGTTTTTGGTAATTTGGGTGTGTGGACTTAGGGAGGGAAGCGAAGAAGGTGTTGAGACCAGAATGGTTAATTCTGAAGGTGTGGATATTTTATGACTTATATCAGAATTTGGAACTGTCTTGAGGAATGAAAGCTATCAGTTCTTTGGTATTTTTCTGGATATTGTGTTGTTGTTTCCACTAAAACTTGTTGTTTTGTGGAAATAGGTGAAACATATTTATACAAGTCATAATTGAATGCACCTGGTTTCATAGGAAGTGGGAGTAACTGAGTGATGGAAGAGTGGATCTATGTGTAGCCGCCAGAAACCACGTTACCACGATGAAGGAAACGGGTTTGTTTACACCCATTACTTCTTGCCACCACTAACTTCCCTGTTTCTTGACACTTTCTTATAATGGGCGTGTTGCACGCCGCACGCTGTAGGAAAACCACGTTGAAGTATGTAATGGCGTTGGCCACGAACAGAAGGTGGGTTGGCACGTAGGTACATTATTCATGGCGCGTTGGCGCGTTTGGAGTGCTACTACGGTAAAGTGGCACGTTTGGCATGTGCGCTTGGCATGCTCGTTTTGCATGCTTGTTTGGCATGCTTGTTTGGCATGCCATTTACATGTTGGCGCGGGCGCTGGCTTTGTGAATCCAATTTTGCATGGCTGCCACTTGATGCAATTCCACATCTCTTAATGTTGTGGCAAGTTTAGAGCAACCTGATTGGTCAATAAAAAGAGAGGGCGGCCAAGCATGGGCGTGCCCACACTTCTAACGTGGGTGTGGCAAGTTTAAAGCGACCTGATTGTTCGATGGGAAGTAGGGCCGGCAAGTATGGGACCAGCCACAACTTATGTGCGTGTAACGGATTTAAGGATACCTGACTGGTCGAGGGAAATAGGGACGGTTTTGGAAACATGGGGCGTGGCCAATGACAAATGGCGCCGGATGGCCTAAGGCATGGACACGCCTCCCTTTTCTGCGGCTCCTTTATTTCTTGTTTTATGATTCTGGGCAAGATTTTGCACCTGTTAATCCATGACGGATTAATTACCTAGATCGCCTAGGTTTAATTATTTGACAGGCAAGGTCTAATATACTACGCAAGGCGCAAAACCCTAATTTTTACAAATTAGTCAGGGTAATATCTGAATCTCGTGAATTATCACAAAATTGATTGAATTATATGTGTTGGCACAGAGTTCTTTAAGTTCATTTCCAGAGAGCAGTACACTTTCCGATTGAATACTTTATGCAAGGACCTTATCCTTGATACTTGGAAATTCGTGCTACTCTGCTGCGAGTGAACACAAATTTTCATGCCATATCAACATTAAGGGTTCAGCCGTGGAACATAGCATAGAAAGTATCCAAAGAAACTTATATTAATTGAATAATATGGGCATGGCGCCGAAATTTACAGAATATGTGGGATTGTTGCTACATGCACCATTCTGGACAAATTTCATGAGAAAATATTGACTTGCTCAATAAATGCGCCAGTGAAGAGGTTGAACACTCATCAATTTTACATGCCTCTGTTTCCTTGCAGAATGAAGGCAAATTAAATGCAGGGTTTTACAAATTTAGCCCTGAACTGAAAACCACCATCACCACACCATTTTTAGTGTTTAGTAACAGCGTATTTCAGTTGCAAAGAGGGGTTGCAACAGTTTGAATCTGTTACGAAAGTCGATGGTTCAATTTTTCGCAAGACACCTAAGCCGTTGCCAATTTACGGTTGCAACAGTTGTAAACTGTTGCAACGTGAATTTGTTGCAACAGTTTGAAACAGTTGCGAAATTAGGAGGTCGCAACAGTTACAAACAGTTACGAATTTTTTGCAACATCAAAAAATGGTGGTTTTGACTGGTCAAAAACCAGGCTCAAATTAAAGTTCCCTGTAACAAAATCAAGTTACCCCTATTCATTTGGGAATCTAATTAATCCAATAAAATTATCAAAAAAAAAATTGAAGTTGAATTAACATTATTAACTGACTTCATTTTACGAGTTCAACAAACTACAATCTCTTCCAAATGTGAAAACAATTTTACAAAAAGATTGACCAACCTTTCTTGGTGGTTCTTGTGTACATGGATCAGGACTACTAGGTTCTTTCGGCTAAAATGCAACAAAAACACACACAAAAAAAAAAAAAAAGCTTATAAGTAAACAAAATCGACAAATCAACAAAATAAGAAAAACACTTCAATGAGAGATTGATTGATTCCTTGCATCATCTTCTGACTTCAAAGTCACTCTTACATATACCTCATCGGCTTCTTGTTCATCCTAAAACAAAATATTCAAAGTCTAATTAGCATCATACTAGACATTATAACATAAAAAAGATCTAAACATAGATTAGAACCAAGACTAATACATGCCAGTAATTCGATATGAACAACTCGACAAAGAATCTTGAAGGTAGAGTAAACATAAGAATTCTCTGAACTAATTATTTATTTGTTTATGCTTCTAACTATAAAAAAAAAATTCTTCATAAAAGGATTGAACGGTGAAAAGCCAGAAAGTGAAATTAGAATAGAGAAAAGAAAAAGAAGGTACATGGTGTTTTTTCAAAAGTTGTTGTAGATAGTGGTAAAAGGGGGTTCTTTTCGAACTTGTGAAGGTAACTCTTTTTTTTTTTAAGATTTAAACAAATAAATAAATGAAGGAAATTAATAGTAATGTCAAGATTTTAGAAAGATGAAGGCTCAGGATTCACTATTACTTCAAGTTGATTGGTTATAAATAATATTTCAGAAATTATTATTAAGCTCTTTTTCTTATTAAATCACTTTTTAATTTAAAAGGTGTCCAAAAATTAAGTTGTAATCCTTAAGCATGATTTATCAAAGAATATATTCTAAGCATAAAACATCAAACTGATTCACAAATAATTTAGAAAACCATTTTATCCCTTTTTTTTATATTTTTATCCAAGTGAATTAAATAAAATAAATAATTAACGAAATTATAAATAAAAATATTACCAATCAAACATGAGTGAATAGATCCTCCATTGCCTCAATCACCTGGTATTTTAGCCGCTCATCATGTTGGAAAACCTCTCATAATATTTCATTGATGCTCAAAAGTGTTTTACAATGAAGAGAAAGACAAGAAAATGATATAAAACAGGATTCTGCGACCCACAGAAGGCGTCCAGAATCAACGATAGAGATAAAGTGTTGTTGTCGTTGAAAAACTATGACCCACGAAAGACAGTCGTTGTCTTTGTTGGTAAACGACTCACTAGTACAAACCTTCACATAGGCCACGTTTTTTGGCTTACAACCCAGCCACATTTCGGGTTATTTGTGTGGCTACTGGTCACCAGTATAACTATAGCCACGTTTTGTGTTACCATGTAGCCATAGTTCACCATTTGGTCATGGGTTTAATCCTAAACCCATCAACTGTAGCCATAGGGTATCATTTGGTCATAGTTTTCAGTCTAATCCCATCACATGTAGCCATATATGCCTATATGGCCACATTAAATAATTATGTATGTGTCGAAAGTGTAGGATGGCAATAACCACACCTATTAATCCGTGCGGAAAGAGGAATTATTTAGCCACATTGGTTTGTTTATGTGTCCATAATATATGGTTTATTAGACACGCATATACTAACGAATTGACACATTTTATCAAACATGATAAAAGTTTGACATATGGTTACACCTTTTGTTTTTTTTTTGGGAGGATTATGATATGGCTATACGAAAAACAAATTGTGACCATAGCGTTGGATCCATTAGACATATGAGATTGAGTTTTAACTTTTAAAGTACTAGCTAGCCATGGTTGTTACTGAGTCTTTTCTTGGGATAATGTTTATGCTTGTTCACTGCAATACATAAATCTCAAGCTCTGGTATATAGAAGGACATATTACAAGTGATTGTGACATCCAAGGGAATTACAATACAACGGGTGCAGCCGGGTGTTTTGGGAATTACAAGTGACCGAGCTTCATATTTATTTATTTCGATGATGTATCATGCTAGGTTTGAAGTCAGAACCCTCCCAGAGCTTCTTGGTTCATAGTTTGTATGCTGGTATACCATATTTGAAGTTCGAATCGACACTGAGCTTCATATTTATCGATTTCAATAATGTATCATGCCAAGTTTGAAGTCAGAACCCTCTCAGAGCTTCTTGGTTCATAGTGTGTATGTCGTTATACCATAATGAAGTTCGAATCAACATTGAGCTTCATATTTATTTATTTCGATGATGTATCATGTTAAGTTTGAAGTCAGAACCCTCCTGGAGCTTCTTGGTTCATAGTTTGTATATCGTTATACCATTTGAAGTTCAAATCGACACTGAGCTTCATATTTACCGATTTCGATGATGTATCCTGCTAAGTTTGAAGTCAGAAC
Source organism: Papaver somniferum (assembly GCF_003573695.1). NCBI lineage: Eukaryota > Viridiplantae > Streptophyta > Magnoliopsida > Ranunculales > Papaveraceae > Papaver > Papaver somniferum. The sequence goes on from NW_020618825.1 coordinate 1,836,565, forward strand.
CCTCCTGGAGCTTCTTGGTTCATAGTTTGTGTGTCGTTATATCGAATTTGAAGTTCGAATCGACACTGAGCTTCATATTTATTGATTTTGATGATGTATCATGCTAAGTTTGAAGTCAGAACCCTCCCGGAGCTTCTTGGTTCATAGTTTGTATGTCGTTATACCATATTTGAAGTTCAAATCGGCACTGAGCTTCATATTTACCGATTTCGATGATGTATCCTGCTAAGTTTGAAGTCAAAACCCTCCCGGAGCTTCTTAGTTCATAGTTTGTTATGCCGTTATACCATATTTGAAGTTCAAATCGGCACTGAGCTTCATATTTACCGATTTCGATGATGTATCCTGCTAAGTTTGAAGTCAAAACCCTCCCGGAGCTTCTTAGTTCATAGTTTGTTATGCCGTTATACCATATTTGGAGTTCAACTCGACGCTGAGCTTCATATTTATCGATTTCGATGGTGTATCATGCTATGTTTGAAATCAGAACCCTCTCGGAGGTTCTTGGTTCATAGTTTGTATGCCGTTAAACCATATTTAAAGTTCGAATCGACACTGAGCTTCATATATATCGATTTGGATGATGTATCCTTCTAAGTTTGAAGTCAGAACCCACCCAAAGCTTCTTGGTTTATATTTTATACATCATTATACCACATTTGAAGTTCATGACCTGTATGACTAGTCAAAATTTCCTCAAGACCTATGTGACTAGTCGAAATTCAAATCGGAAGCATAAAGAAAAAGCACAAAAGCACAAAGAGAGAGCACAAAGAAAACACACTTTCTTATTTTTTCTGCTTCCTTCCCATATATGTTTGGAAATTTTTTTTATAATTGAAGGTCGATAATAATATCTTAAATTTATTGATATATTTTTTGGATTTTTTTCATATGGAAAATTGATAATAAAATCGAATGCACGAGTTTGAACTAGCACAAAGAGAAACAAAAAAGCTTCTCAATCCGTATGAGCATCCTAAAATGAATCTATACCGTCCCTTAATTTCTGCAATCCGTACGAACATCCTAAAGAGAATCTACACCATCCAAATTCTTTCACATAAATTTTTTTGTTTTTTCTTTCTCATTTCCCTTCGCTCATTTTCCATCTCTCATCTTCCTCTCTAACACAGAAAACCCTATGATCAAACCTTGACCCAAACTTATCACCGTCCAAAACCTTTTAGACAAAATTAAAGCTTCATGTCTCTCTCTTCCCCCCCTCTTAACACACAAAAGAAACCCTAACTCTCAAATGTTCCTCCGGCTTCATTCGTTCACTGATTCATTCTCTGACTACCACCTCTGAATCCCCTTCTTTCTCACTCTCTCTGTAAAAAAATTTGCTGAAGTAGTAAATGGATCTTTCACAAGACCTAAAAATTTGGATTCCACATAAGACCTAAAATTCAGAGAGATTTATTTCTCTCATCATTATTTATGTTTAATTTTCTTCATCTGAAACTAATGGCGGCTTCATTACCGATTTGGGAAACCGGTGAGGAGATGCAGAAATTCAGAGATGAAATTGGTGGCTATGAAACAGGCTGTTGCTGCTGATGGAAGAATCAAGAAACGGGGTTTGTTTGAATTCTTATTACATGAGATTTTGTGTCACTGATTTGAATTTGGTCGCTGTTGAAGACATTGATGTTTGGGGATTCCTTTTGATTCCTAGGGTTTTTTTGTTCCTCTCTCTGTTGTAATCACTCAATATCTTTTGCTGCATATATCCCTAATTGACATCCTTGTCTGGTAACATTGAGTCAGTCCCTGATGTCACATTCATATCTACATGTTGTGTTTCTGGTCACTCTTGTTTTTTCCTTTTTTATATTATTGTAAATTCACATAAGATATTTCTTAAGAATAATCATTAGTAAAGCTCGGAGGGTTGATTACTTGAATTTAACAGTCGTTTCTTGGATTCAAAATTCGGATAGAGTTTTGAGGCCAGATTTTGTTAGTTGTCTTAATAGATTATTGTATGTTATATTATGGTTGTGCCAACCTAGAGGATTCCCTGTCAACTGCTGAAATCTATGCCTGAATAGCTTAGAACCTAAACTACTGCCTTTCTGCCCATTGTTCCATGAAGTTATTTTGAACAATGAAAATAGTTAAATATATGCAGAAACATGGAAATTAGATGCCTCTATGCAGATCACTAGCCGAACCCCTTTTTACCATGTTGCTGCATTATTTTCTCTAGTTACATTTGGTATAAGCCGCTTCTAAATGAAGACTAGACTGGGCATTTCGTGAGTCAATTTTACAACTTGCTTTTTGCTGGACTTCTTCACACCTCCCATACAGTGGAAGGTTGATTCGGCTGTACTTTGAATAGTGTCTACCCTATTTTAGTATGTGTAAGCAGTTTCTTAAGAAGCTTATAATTTGTCCTTTTTTTTATCACTCACCAATTTTTCTCTTTTGGCATCTACGGCAGTGAGTTAGCCTTCCATTCTCTGGTCAAGTAATTCAAGCCAAAGCCTTCAATGGAGACAAAGAGGGTCTCGAGGAAGGTGGGGATGAGCACAATGGTATTATCTGCGTAACCTGCGGTCAGAACTTTCCCATGGGATGAGTTTTTCTATTGCCGAGAAATCTGTTGATTAGACGGAGAAGTGGGAATATAGGGATGAACTTGTAATTCTACAGCTTGTACCAACAAGAGAGTGTACCATTGGGACAGCCTGCAGGTTTGTTTTTCTCTTAATAGGGCTCAACTTATATCTCCTTCAGTATTTTATAATTCTTAGTAAGGATGAAATCTTGCTTGTGTCTCCCTCGCTACATAATGTCCAGATTCTTTTTATGTGTATGTCCTGTTTCAATGTTTGACAGCTTGACTAGTACATACCAGATAATTTGGAGCCTCGCACTGCCTTATTTCCAGGGTTACCATGACTAATAGATTTGTGATGTCCATCTATATATTTCTAGTACATGCTAAAGGATTTGGAGCCTAGCACTGCCTTATCTCCAGGGTTGAACTGACTAGCAGATTTATAGTGTCCAATTATTCGATATGATGTCACAAAATTAGACCAGTCTTATGGTGAACATTAAGTCAATGTTCGATATTTATTGTATTTTCTGATCATGCTTTTTTTTGTGAGGTCGACCGTATTCTGTAAACGCTAGAGAGATGATGTTGACATGGCTTATAGGGTTGTGGATCACCATGTAAGGTTGTTCATCGAAGCTTCACTTCCTTAAAAAAAAATCAAAGCTTCACAGATGATTTCAAGTAAAACTCATCAAGGTCTGTCGTTTCTGCTCACACTAACACTGCTAGAAATCCCGTAGGAAGAAAGATGACTATTCTAGGTCTGTAAGGAGGTGGTGTACTATCAGAACATTGTTTTTGACTTGTTACTCCTAGTGGAGTTGATTTTGTTCAATCGCTTGCAACATATATTTTCTTGGAAATATGTTCTGAATAGAGTGTCACCATATTAAACTCACATATATGATGTTTCTGGTGCTCAAGAATGTGATCATGGAAGTTCATTTCACTAAGTAAAAAAGGTATAACTTAATCCAACTTGCTTGTGTGTATCTGAAAAATGAGATGAATTGCTGTTAGAGCTCTTGCCTGTTTGTGATCCCAATGAGAATGTCTTTCTGTTGATGCTGCTTTTTTTATTTTATATTTAGTATCGCATTTTCTGGGCTTACGAAACTGGGTGTTAGGGTAACGTCTTCAACTATTATTCGGTGTTCACCATGTATAAATGTCCTACATATTGTGTATGTTACTGTATTTTGTGTTCAGTTGAACACATACTTCGGCCATTACATCTTTGTCTAAATCTCTGAGCCACTTGTCATATTTTGACTTGTATGCGCGATTCACAAAAGTTATCATTATGCTTATGACCTCGGGTGCTGATTTTTATTTTCTTTTTCATTTCATATTAGGAATCTGACTATGTTCCTGAACCTGTTGAATTGTTACCAAGAGAATTTATTGAGATTGCCACACCTGGGAAAGGTCTGCGTGCTGTTCATGTTTTTGAATAGTCTTGCTTCTTGGGTTAGATGTGTTGTTATCTGGAACTGGTGTCTGAAAATTTATTCTTTAATGGAAGTGCAAGAGGCCGAGATGGATAGAGCAAAGGAGGCAACCTGATCTGAGTCCTGACGAATCTGGAATCAAGAGTAAGAATTCTTTTCCTCGTTCTTAATTGGTATAAGAAATGCAAACTCACAATACTTATGTAATAATTTGACCTTGAGGAATAACTAAAACAATAGTTTGACCTTGAGAATTAACTAAAACACGTCCTCCTCTATATAAAAAAATAAGCCTGCTATTCTATATTCACATACATCATCTTGTAAATTGTAATTTCTCTCCAGACGATTGCATCAGAGGATTCAGGGTGTCGAATATCCAGGGAAGGTGAGAGGTACTTGATACTTTTAGGGAATTATTAATTTTTTTAAATTTTTTACTTAGGTGGTTTACCAGAATCCAAAATCCACTTTTATGTAATGGCAACAGGAAAAACATAACACATGCCCAGTTTGTAGACATGAACTTCCTACAGATAATAAAGCATATGAGATCTGGAAAGAGTGAGAAAGAGGCTGAAAAAGCGTAAAGGTATGCCGCAAATTATGTATGTTGAGACTTAATTAACTTTAGATAATAAACAAACTTGGGTCTTTGTATAGCAGTTTACCGAATTTTTAAAAGTAATTGTAATAGATGTAGCAGAACCAATAATGGTGTTACAATCAGAGTTTACTCTTGTTTATATAAAATCTTAAGATTCGATAACTGGTTCAATTCTAATTGTAGTCTTGATTAATTTTTTATGGATGGTTATTTAGGTGAATTTTGCTACAAATGATAAAAGAGGGGGCCAGTAGGTCCCTGAAGATAAATTAAGCGATAAAAATTGCAATTTTTTCGAGTGACTAAAAGCTAATATTTGCCACGTTAAATACGTTTTGTGTCATTTTATAAAGGTTATCGCCATGGTTTGTGGTATCCTATGTGTCCAAAAGGTGAAAAATAGCCACATTGAAAACATTTGATGTGTCCAAAAGGTGAACAATAGCTACATTGAAAACACTTGATGTGTCCAAAAGGTAAACAATGGCTACATTCAAAACAGGGTGGTACAAATGTTTAGTAGCCACGGTGGTACAAATGTGTCTTTCGAAAAATGTGTCTTTCGAAAAAATTTAGCCACGGTGGTACAAATGTTTAGTAGCCATAACTTATTAATTGGTCGTGTAAAATGTTTATCATGTGTCCAAAAATATAGATGGCCATGGTACCATAGATTAAGCGTGACTACAAATCATGTATTAGCCATGTTAAATTATTTTCCGTGTGTCCAAATGATAGAGATGGCCATGGATGAGAAAAATTAGTGTGACTGAAACTCATGAATTGGCCATGATAAAATGAATTTTGCGTGTCCAATTGATGACAAAGGCCACGGCTATAATAAAATTCACGTGACTTTAAGGTAAACTTTAGCCACATATAATTAAACTGTGTGTCTATAAGGATCCTATGGCCATGGTGATAGTGAAAATGCTTAACTACAAAAAAAATATTGAGTACCATATAGACACGGTTTTAGAGTTATGGCCATGGTAAATCATATTTTATAGCCACTCAAAGTTTATGTAGCCATAGGGATACCTTTTTGTCTCGGCACCTGATGCCACATTTTTGGAGTGAAAAAAATCCATGACCAAAAGCCTATGGACACGGTGATTAAGTGTGGACAATGTGAAGATTTGTACTAGTGACTGCCTTTGGTAGTCTGTTCTTCCTCTTCTTCTTCCTCCTCGAGCAGCAGCAGCAGCAGAACCAGAATCTCTGCAACTTCAATTTTCTTGCCTTGTAGTGCTCTAAACCTCTCCCAATTCTCTCTCCACTTCGCTAGCTGACCCAAAGAGCCTTTATATACTGTTTAATGCCTTCAAATCTTCACAATAACTCCCAGAAATCTCCATTAACGTCGGGAATATTTTCTTTGTATTTCATGCAGGATATGGGATTTTCTTTCCTGTTTAACTCTTCTACGCATCTCTGGATTGTCTTAAATTGTTCGTATAATATCATGAGAGAATATCTTCCCAAATATCTTCTCCCAATCTTCACACAACTTCCGTAATTAACATAATCTTCTAAAATATCTCGGTCCCTTGTTTACTTCCAAACTCGGATTTCTGGCCCAAGTTACTCGATCAAATCGCTTGCATATACCCTGTCTAGTGTATTAAGGCCCAGCCCAACCGTTTCTAGCGATTGAATCTCGCTGAAATCCCTCCAACAATCCGACCCAAAATCAACAGCGTCTGCATTAAGTATTCCCGCCAAAACCAAATTCAAACAAAGAAGATGACCTCCCCTATCCAGTTCAGGGGTGCGAATAGCAAGTGGTCACCCCTTATCAAGTGGGTGGCCCTTATCCAAAGCAGCGAGTCTAAATAACAAATGTCCTTAGGGGATGCTCCGCATAATTTTTCGAGCCGATTTTTCCAAAATTATTTATTTCCAAAAAAATACCTACAAACACACAAAACACCATAATAAGGACGAAAACGAGTACTAACAAAATACACAAAAGAGATGAAAATAGACACATAAATGCGTCTATCAAATACTCCCGAACTTATTATTTGCTAGTCCTCGAGCAAATTTATTCTAGAAAGGAAAATCATTTGAACCCCTAGGTGGCCCTAGTGGCGGAGTGTTGTCTCCGGAGGGTTTACCAGAGGTATACCCACAAAACCTTTACTCCAGACCCTAACTATATACGCAAAATCTTGGAAAGCACTAAAGAATCTCCTTGGTTGGCATACTTATTAATTATAGGAGAAAGTGCCCTGATGCGAAATTCCAATTACTGTACACGAGTTTTCACTCAAGCATACTAAAATTCATATAAGTGACAGAGCTCTACTAAGATAGTTTCACGATGGACATCATACTCGGAGTCAGACTAATCACATGAAAAGATTAAGAAGATGGAAAAAGAAAAATGTAGATGGTTGAAAAGTGAACGGTGTTTCCCATATCTGTCTGAAGGCCTCTGCCAAGGTGAACCTAACCTAAATGACTGAGATACCGGTTTGACTAATATTAACACACTGGCATATACAAGGGAACCAGTGATCAATAATCCTAACTCTAGGTCAACACAACTGGCATATACAAGGGTACCAGTGGTCGACTTTATTAAACACACATTTATTTAAGAACTAACAACATGATTGGACCTTGTGGACCCAAGCGCATGTTTCTTGTCAGCAGATTACATGGTAATTCCCGTGGATCCTGCATTCCACGCTTGTTTAGGCGACGGAGACAGGGAGAACACACACATATTGCTATCCAAGTGTTAGTATTTATTCCGATTGGTCAACTGGTCTGGTCTAATTTTTTTTTTTTTTTTTTTTGAAAAGGTAACTCAGTCACTCTATTTAACCATAGCAAAGGTAACAACTTGAATCGTGTGCCCCACCAAATCACTTGAAATAAAAGAAAACTGAAAATAGAAAGTGAAAAGGACTCGACGAGATATGGCGAAACTATCATGTTATTTCTAACACCTGAGCTCTGTGCTTTTATGAATAGACTCTATAGATGTTTCCATCTAGTCAGATTGGTTCCTCAACTCCTAAAACAAAAATGTTTCCATCCACTTAGATTGGTTAGTGCTATCCTTAATAGGCGTAAATTTCTAGGCTCTGGAGTTTATTTATTTCAACTTAAAACTAACAAAAAGTTTCTTCCCCACCCCCAAACTTAGATTGAAAGAGCAGTACCAAAAGTAACATAACACGAGGGGAAGTTGGAAAGATAGTACCTGGGTGAAGAAAATCAAAAACTAATAAACAACATACAATCCGCCTCGATGGTCAATCAAGGGTAAACAGGGTCCTCCAGAGGGACCTCCTCAACATCACCTGTAGGCAAGGGCTCTAAAAAGGGTTTCAATCTCTGACCGTTAACCTTCGAAGAACTACTACCATCTGGTGACTTAATTTCAACAGCTCCATGAGGAAAAACAGTGCGAACAATAACTGTTTTCTCTAATATACGTTTTATCTCCCTATTGGAAACCTCAACTTGACCACTAGTCTGTGGATGATACGGGGTATCTACCTTATGAGTAATACCATATTTCTTCATTAAAAGCCTAAAAGGTCCATTACAAAAGTGCGACCCTCCATCACTAATTATAGCTCGCGGTGTACCAAAACGTGTAAGTATATTTTCTTTCAATAACTCTATCACAACCCTATGGTCATTGGTTTTACATGCAACCTCTTCAATCCACTTAGAGACATAGTCTACAGTGACAACGATGTATAGGTTACCAAAAGAATTAGGGAACGGACCCATAAAGTCAATACCCCACACATCAAAGACCTCAACAATCAGAATCGGGTTCAAGGGCATCATGTTCCTACAGGAAATAGTTCCTAATTTCTGGCAACGTTCACAAGTAACACATTAACTATGGGAGTCTTTAAACAACGAAGGCCAATAGAATCCACACTGCAATATCTTAGCAGCAGTCTTCTTAGCACTAAAGTGACCCCCACAAGCATGATCATGACAAAAGGAAATAATACTGGACTGGTCACTCTCAGGTATACATCTCCTAATAATCTGGTCTGGACAATACTTAAACAAATAACGATCATCCCAAAATAAGTGCTTAACCTCGGCTAAAAATCTAGAACGATCTTGTTTACCCCAATGTTGGGGCATTCGACCAGTAACAAGATAGTTCATTATATTCGCATACCAAGGTAATTGGGTAACAAAGAACAATTGTTCATCAGGAAAGCTATCCCTTATAGGAAGGGAATCATCTGGGGAACTAACAACTAGCCTAGACAAGTGATCTTCTACAACATTTTCGGCACCCTTTTTGTCTCTAATGTCTGGAGAAAACTCTTGCAACAACAGAATCCACCTAATCAATCTAGGTTTAGTATCCTTCTTAGACAAAATATATTTTAAAGCAGCATGATCAGTATATATGATGATCTTAGAACCTAAGAGATAGGGTCTAAACTTGTCTAAGGCAAACACAATGGCTAATAGTTCCTTCTCGGTAGTGGTATAGTTCAACTGGGCATCATTCAGAGTTTTGCTAGCATAGTAAATCACATGAAGTAACTTATTTTCTCGCTGACCTAGCACAACACCAATAGCATAATCTGAAGCATCACACATGATATCAAAGGGTAGGTTCCAGTTGGGTGCCTGGACTATGGGGGCGGTAGTGAGTAATGACTTAAGCTTCTCAAAAGACTCTAAACAAGCATCATCAAAGACAAACTTAACATCTTTTTCAATCAAATTGCAAAGAGGTCTAGACATCAAGCTAAAATCCTTAATGAAACGACGATAAAAACCAGCATGCCCTAAGAATGACCTAATATCTCTTACGGTTTTTGGGACCGGTAAAGTTTAATAAGGTCAACTTTGTCTCTATCTACCTCTATACCCTTTGAAGATACAATATGCCCTAGAACAATTCCTGAACGAACCATAAAGTGACATTTCTCCCAATTAAGCACTAAATTCTTTTCCTTACACCTAGTCAAAACTAATGACAAATGATGCAAGCACTCATCGAAAGACGAACCAAACACTAAAAAATCATCCATAAAGACCTCTAAGAACCGTTCTACCATGTCAGAAAATATGCTCATCATGCAACGCTGAAAAGTCGCAGGGGAATTACATAGCCCGAAAGGCATGCGTCTATACGCAAAGGTACCAAAGGACAGGTAAAAGTGGTTTTCTCCTGGTCTTCTGGGGAAATAACGATCTGATTATATCCAGAGTAGCCATCTAAAAAGCAGTAGTGACTATCTACAGCTAATCTCTCTAGCATCTGGTCGATTAAGGGAAGGGGAAAGTGGTCCTTCCTAGTGACCTTGTTCAATTTCCTATAGTCAATACAAACACGCCAACCCGTGGTCACTCGGGTCGGGATTAACTCATTGTTATCATTCTGGACTACAGTAATACCAGATTTCTTGGGAACAACCTGAACGGGGCTGACCCACTTACTGTATGAAATAGGGTAGATAATGCCTGCATCTAATAGCTTAAGAACCTCAGTTCGAACTACTTCTTTCATATTGGGGTTTAGTTGACGTTGCATCTCCCTAGAAGGTTTGGTGTCTTCCTCTAAATAGATATGATGCATACAAACAGTAGGACTTATACCCTTAATGTCTGCTATGGTCCACTCTAAAGCTTCCTTGTTGTTTTCAAGGACGGTTACTAGCCTACTTTCCTGATCTCTATCCAAGTCGGAAGAAACAATCACAGGTAAAGTCTCAGACGGGCCTAAAAACACATACTTCAGGGTATCTGGCAATGGTTTTAGGTCCAACTTAGGAGGCTCTTCTAAAGAAGGAACTAGGGTAGACTTAGAAACTGGTAGTGGTTCGAACTTAAGTTTCCATCCATTACTAGTATCTAACAAAGGGGTTGAATCTAACAAAGAATTCACCTAATTAATCACCTTATCATCATCAAAATCAATCCCAAAGTGAGCTAGGCATTTCTCTAATGGATCTTCTAACAAAGTGTTTGGTAATGACTCCTAGACTAATGTTCCTATCATGTTCACCTCTTCTATATTCGAGTCATCTAGTTCAGAGGGTAGCTTACTAATATTAAAAATGTTCAGCTCAATAGTCATATTACCAAAAGACAAATTCATAATACCATTTAGACAGTTAATGATCGCATTGGATGTAGCTAAAAACGGGCGACCTAAAATCACTGGTATTTGGTTCTCTGGGTCAGGGATAGGTTGGGTATCTAGGATAACAAAATCCACCGGATATATAAACTTGTCGACCTCTATGAGAACATCCTCGATCACACCACGAGGAATTTTAACGGACCTATCAGCTAACTGAAGTGTCATCTGTGTAGGTTTCATCTCACCAAGTCCTAGCTTAAGGTACACATGGTATGGCAGTAAGTTCACACTGGCTCCTAAGTCAAGCAACGCTTTCTCAACACGGTACTTACCTATTGTACAAGCAATGGTAGGGGACCCTGGGTCTTTATACTTAGGAATAGTGGTATTCTGAATAATAGAACTCACATGACTAGCTATGAAGGCTTTCTTCTGGACACTGAGCTTACGCTTTCGCGTACACAAGTCCTTAAGGAACTTGGCATAAGAGGGAATCTGCCTAATTGCATCTAATAAGGGAAGGTTGATATTAACCTGCTTAAAAACCTCCAATATATCATTAAAGTTGGACTCCCTCTTAGTCGGAACTAGCAGCTGGGGGAACGGGGCTCTGGGAACAAAGCCGGGCTCATCAGGACCCTCATTGGTCTCTTTGGAGACTCTATCAGTCTCCTCATTTTCTGGCTCATAAGGGTGAACTACATCATGTTCACTATCAGGCATGGCAACCTTATTGTCAACTTTCTTTCCACTCCTAAGGGTTGTAATAGAGTTCACATGATTGTACGATTTCTCTGCTTTAGGATTGGGTTGAGTTTGACTAGGAAACTTACCTTTTTCCCTCAAAGACTCATTTATATGACTAACCTGGGTTTTCAACTCGGAAATTGCCTGAGAGTTAGACTGACCTATTCTCTTATTTTCTTCTATACCTTGAGCAACAGATTGCTGAAACTCCATAGTGTTACGAGTTAAGAAAGCAAGAGACTCTTCTAAACTCATAATCTTCTTATCCGAAGGGTTCTGAAACTGTGCCGAGGCTGAAGGATTCTTAGGATATCCAAAACCTGGGGGAGCTTGAGAGTTACTAGACTGACCTTGATTCTGTCCCTTAGACCAAGAAAGGTTGGGATGGTTTCTCCATCCAGGGTTATAGGTTTCTGAATAAGGGTCAAACTTCTGACGGTTATCGAATCTAGTGTTGTTATAAAGAGCATTGGCTTGCTCTTCAAAAGTATGGTCTTCCCAAAAAGGCTCTATTCTACCACTAGTACCACTAGAATGACCTAATTCCAACGCTTCTAACCTTTTGGCTATGACTGCTATTTTAGCATCTGACTCATAGGATCCTTCTACCCTATTGACATTTCCTCTACTTAGAAGAATTGTTTTCTGGGGTTCCCTATTATTTTCCCATTGTTGGGTCTTATTGGCGATTTCATTCAAAAATGTCATCGCCTCATCAACAGTTTTATTCTCAAACCCACCTGTGCATAAGGACTCAACCATGGTCGTTGTTGAATAGTCTAAACCATCTTAGAGGATCTGAACTAACCTAACCTTCTCTAAACCATGATGAGGACATTGAGAAATTAAGTCATTGAACCTTTTTAAATACCTATATAAATATTCTCCCTCTTGTTGAGCAAAAGTACAAATTTGTGTCCTAATAGACGATGTTTTGTGCCTTTGGAAAAACTTATGTATAAAGGCAGATGTAAGTTGTTCATAGGTTTCAATTGACTCAGAATCCAAACTATACATCCAAGATTTAGCTTTATCTTTTAAGAAAAAGGGGAATAACCTAAGTTTCAGTGCATCATCACTAAGGTTTTTAATTTTCAGAGTACTACATACTTCCTCAAATTCCCTAACATGAAAATAGGGGTTCTCATTCTCTTTTCCTAAAAAGGTTGGGAGCATCTGTAAAGTCCCAGGTTTGAGTTCATAATTTGTCTCGGTTTCAGCTAACTTGATACAAGACGGACGAGAGGTCCTAGTTGGGTTCAATAAAGCTTTTAAAGTTGCCATTTCTGGCACTACCAAAGGACTAGGAGAAATTTATTCACAAAGACGCAGATTCTCAAAACTGAAGTTTCCAAAAACGGGGCTCTCTAAAGAAGAGTCTTCGAGCTCCCCGCCTCCACAAGAAGAACTACTAGGTTTATCACTAATCAGACGACCTAGAGTATCTCTTCTCCAAGCCCTATTAACAAAATCGTGCATACACTAAAAAAAATCAAAAAGAAATAAAAATCCTAACAGGAAGGTTCTAGCAATCACACAGCAGGCTGACTCGACTTTACCACAGCAAACCTAGAGATTTCTAGCAAACAACAAGCATGATGGCTCACTTAGATTGTTTCTAGACTAGCTTCTATATCTCGAAAGGGAATTCGTTACAATTTAAGCAAACCCCTCTGGAATCAATCCGAGTCAAAGTAAGTTGAATCGAGGCGAGGGAAGCTTAGTGGAGCTTTGATACCCAAGGCCTCGCCGCAGTACAAGGCGGCGCAGTCACGCATTCAACTCACAGAAACCGTCATGAACTTCGAAGTATCCTAAAAGAATAACCAATATCCTTCGAAAATTTTTCCTAACAAGCTCGATACCCTATAGGTCTCTTTATAATCAGATTTTAAAGCTTGGGTTCGCGTTAGGTTTTGTTCTCCTAAAGCGGGCAAGAAGGGAGCGGTGATGAAATCTGAACCCTTATCTTGTTTAGGCCAGGCCTTTCCCTTTACTAGGAAAATAAAGACAGTCCAAATTCGTCCTCAATCAATGATCACCTTAAGGAATACAGTAACTCGCTTACAGGAGATTCGCGAGTGTTTCGATTGGACTTACCTCCCGTACGAGACGGGGGACGAACCGTTGTCGTCGACTCGGGCCACGACTCCTATGCCGTGTGCGAACCCGAGGGGCCGAGGTGATATTGTAATCACCGTCCTTCCCTGCACACAGTTTGTATTTAACTACCCTTCCGTAGGGTTTTTTAAAAAAAATAATAAAGTCCAAGAGTCCAGTCCAAAGTCCAAATAAAGTAAAGTGCAAAAGAAAAAGAAAAAAATAACCTAAAAAAAATATAAAAATCTCTCTCTTTTTTTTCTCTCTTTTCTATATATAAAACAAAAAAAAAAATTATCTTTCGCTTTAAGCTTTTCCTTCCAAGGTCCTTAGTACTCCACTTCGAACCTGCAAATCAAAGACAAAAAGAAACGTAAAAAGGAAAAAAAAAAAATAAACCTAAAAAAAAAATCTACCTAAGCACAGGTCCGCGTCGGCGGCGCCAAAAATTTGGTGTTTTTTCAAAAGTTGTTGTAGATAGTGGTAAAAGGGGGTTCTTTTCGAACTTGTGAAGGTAACTCTTTTTTTTTAAGATTTAAACAAATAAATAAATGAAGGAAATTAATAGTAATGTCAAGATTTTAGAAAGATGAAGGCTTGGGATTCACTATTACTTCAAGTTGATTGGTTATAAATAATATTTCAGAAATTATTATTAAGCTCTTTTTCTTATTAAATCACTTTTTAATTTAAAAGGTGTCCAAATATTAAGTTGTAATCCTTAAGCATGATTTATCAAAGAATATATTCTAAGCATAAAACATCAAACTGATTCACAAATAATTAAGAAAACCATTTTATCCCTTTTTTTTATATTTTTATCCAAGTGAATTAAATAAAATAAATAATTAACGAAATTATAAATAAAAATATTACCAATCATACATGAGTGAATAGATCCTCCATTGCCTCAATCACCAGGTATTTTAGCCGCTCATCATGTTGGAAAACAATGAAATATCTCAAAATATTTCATTGATGCTCAAAAGTGTTTTACAATGAAGAGAAAGACAAGAAAATGATATAAAACAGAATTCTGCGACCCACAGAAGGCGTCCAAAATCAACGATAGAGATAAAGTGTTGTTGTCGTTGAAAAACTATGACCCACGAAAGACAGTCGTTGTCTTTGTTGGTAAACGACTGCCTTTGGTAGTCTGTTCTTCCTCTTCTTCTTCCTCCTCAAGCAGCAGCAGCAGCAGAACCAGAATCTCTGCAACTTCAATTTTCTTGCCCTGTAGTGCTCTAAACCTCTCCCAATTCTCTCTCCACTTCGCTAGCTGACCCAAAGAGCCTTTATATACTGTTTAATGCCTTCAAATCTTCACAATAACTCCCAGAAATCTCCATTAACGTCGGGAATATTTTCTTTGTATTTCATGCAGGATATGGGATTTTCTTCCCTGTTTAACTCTTCTACGCGTCTCTGGATTGTCTTAAATTGTTCGTATAATATCATGAGAGAATATCTTCCCAAATATCTTCTCCCAATCTTCACACAGCTTCCGTAATTAACATAATCTTCTAAAATATCTCGGTCCCCTGTTTACTTCCAAACTCGGATTTCTGGCCCAAGTTACTCGATCAAATCGCTTGCATATACCCTGTCTAGTGTATACAGACCCAGCCCAACCGTTTCTAGCGATTGAATCTCGCTGAAATCCCTCCAACAATCCGACCCAAAATCAACAGCGTCTGCATTAAGTATTCCCGCCAAAACCAAATTCAAACAAAGAATATGACCTCCCCCTATCCAGTTCAGGGGTGCAAATAGCAAGTGGTCACCCCTTATCAAGTGGGTGGCCCTTATCCAAAGCAGAGAGTCCGAATAACAAATGTCCTCCGGGATGCTCCGCATAATTTTTCGAGCCGATTTTTCCAAAATTATTTTTTTCCAAAAAAATACCTACAAACACACAAAACACCATAATAAGGACGAAAACGAGTACTAACAAAATACACAAAAGAGATGAAAATAGACACATAAATGCGTCTATCAGTACACTAGACACTAGGATTCATATTTAGTGCTAATTTTGACCCTTGGTCCATTTAATTAATAGGTTGGATAATTACCTGGAAAGGAATACCGTGTTTCAGGAACTACATTTTTCTTCTCAAGAACCACCACTGTCCTTCCAATAACATCAAGATACGAGTAACTTGTCTGCAATAATTTCACAAAGATACAATGTTTTAGATATGGGTGATTGAGTACATTTCTCATGGTAGAGTCAACAAAAATACGCAAATGTCTAGCAACTATTAACAGTAAGTCATTAATACTGTGTACGAGAATAAATACCTCGAGATGTTGATCAACTGGAAAAGGAACGATCGTAGAAGGATCTTTTGATCCCTTGGGTAGCACCACCTGATGCATAACGTATATACAATCAACCAGTATGTAAAACAGATAATTGTACGTTTTTAATTTCAATATCACTTAATAGATCATGGATGAAAGGATCCGGTAAGAATAAAATCAAGAGTCTAACACAACTATGATATTATTTTTACCTTTATGGTAAATTTTTCAACTACGGTGTTAACAAGGGGACATCCGAAACTGAAGTTAAGGTAACGCTTGCCATCAGCCGACTCGAAAAGGAAGTCCTCTAATGGTAGTCCATACCCAATAACAGAAGTGGCTTTCCATCCTCCAAACAATGAATAACGTGGCCCTATTTCAAGCTCGGACTGAAACAGAAAATTCCAGTTATACTGATTTATAAAGAACCCCATGAAGCAATTTCTTAGTAAGAAATTTGTGCAGTACAGAAGTGTAAGATGTTTAAAAAACCTTTGAATTACTAGTATGCAAGTGTGATGTGATAGAAGACGGAGTGCACTCGAGGGGGTAATCTTGCAATTAGCTGCTTAAATGAAGATACACCACTAATCGATGGCCTAGATTGATATTCAACCCTGGAAGAATGAAGAGTTCAGAGGATTATGACAGATAACAATTTATAAGTAGAAACAATACAAACAGCCGCAAATCAACAATGTATCAAAAGTAAATTTAATTTCTTTAAGAACATTAGAAGACTTCATAGGATGTCAGATTATCTAGTTTCATGAAGTAATCATGCCATAAAACGATAAGCTAAGTACATTTACGGTGCAATAATTCCACCAATACTTACACGAGAAATGATACGAAAACCTTATTATGAACTAATAACTAACCTTGAGAATATGCCCTTATGACGTGCACCAGCATGGGCCAGAGCATAGTGCTCTGTAATTTGTAGGCTTCCCCGGTGAGATATTTCAACCTCATGTACAAGTTCCTCAACAACCGAAAATGAACTGTTATTCTCAAAGTGAACAAGTATTGGAGAATATGAATATAAGGAGTACGGTTATCATATTGCCCATACTTGATCTCTGCACTGGCACGGTTAGTAGGTTCAACTATCGTAAAAGATTCAACCTTATTGCTTGGAGTTTTAATAAATGTTGTTTGTTCCTTAACATGATAAGGTGATAAAATAATCGCACTATCACGAAAATACACAAACTGTGGTTCTGATTGTCTGATCTCTTCAGGAAACGGTTCTAACGAACGTGTTAGTACATAAAGCACTTCGACAGTGACGATTTCACCAGGTTTTAATGTAGTGTACCAAATTAGCTCAAAATTTTACCAGAAAAACACAAAATGGATGAAGAATGGAGAATGAAAATCAGTTTAGAGATGACGAGTCTTTACTTGCTCCATATGACCTTGAGGAAAGTAAGAAACCCTTTCACCAACATTAACAAGAGGACCAGCCAAAGCTCTCCATAACTCTGAATATAGATCATCACATCCATAACCTAGATAAATCCAACCAAACTCAAAATCAAACAATGTAAAAATAGACACAAAATGAAACTCAGAGAAACGAGAAGCTTGATTTCTAATTTATGAATCAAAACCTAGAAAATTTAAGAGAACCCCATTATCAGAATCAGAAAAATGAGCCTTCTTTTATAATTTCTAAATCAAAACCCAGAAAAATTAAGAGAACCTCATTAACAAACACAAAAAAATAGCTACATTTCTAATTTCTGAATAAAACCCAGAAAATTAAAACCCATTTATCATTAAAATCAAAATCTCACCTATATTTTGTACTTCCCCAGAGCTATTATCAAACAGAAACGCCATTAAAACCAGTAAACCGCCACCACCAGCACCACCACCACCTCCTTCTCTCTCAAAACAAAAACCAAATAAATAAGTAATAAAAACCCTAAAAATTTAAGAAAAAAATCGCAATAACAAGAACAACAAATAAAAAACAAGAGCTCAATTGCTTAATTATATGTTCTCACTCAAAAAAGCCTAAATCTAAGAAAATATCACAGAATACTAACCACCACCAATTGATTGCAGAACGTTGATTAAATCTTTAGAGAAACCAATACATCAATAAGATTACCCCCTATCGTAAATATCAACAGCTACAACCTAGAAACACGATAACAATAGAGAATGTTATCATCCAAGCCAGATCTACTAGTTCATCAGAAATGTCACATCTGTTTAAAGTAAATCTAGGGTTAGGGGTTAGATTTTGGATTTCAATTTGATAGATAATGATCCAAAAGATGCAGCAGACAGTGATGAAGAACCTAGGTTTTCATTTGAACGATTTGAATTAAATGGTTTTATTATTTTTTTTCTGAAAGAGTTGAGATCGAGAGATAAAAAGTTTATTAGAAATGATTTCCGCTGAGAGATGAGAAAAAACATGATTTAAACTGGGTTTCGGATGGTTTCCGCTGAGAGGAGAAAGAGGGAGAAAGTAGTGAGGCAGAACGAGAGAGAAGGTAATGAGATATAGAATGAGAGGCTGTGATCGATAACAAAAAAGATAGAGAACCGAGTCAGCTTTACCGAGTATCTGAATGGGCTGTAACAAAAACCACAAGTTGCGAATTTTGTAACAAAGATGAACTGTTGCAAAATTTTCGCAACTGAAATTCGCAACTGAAAGTTCGCAACAATAATAATCATGCTTGCTCTTGAAAGTTCATGAATTTAACTTCATATAGTAACAAAGAGCTCTGCAAATCGGCGAAACTGAGTTAACTCAGTTTATCCTCTAAACATTCTTTGAACCATCTTCTATGATTTTCTTATGAAGTGTTTTCCTGTTTATGATCTACTCTGCTGATTTGCAATTCTTGTTTAATCTCATTTACCAATTTTTATTTATTTTAAACATGAGGTTCATATTCTGATAACCTCTCTTTTCTATTATTATTTCTTTATTAATAGTTTTGTTATGTATTCATCTTTCCTTTTCTAGGTTATGATCTATCCTTCTGATTCTTTAGTTTTTTATCTTTTCTAATGGAGTTCTAATTCCTTTTGCGAGCCTTCTTATTTCTTGATATGGACCAAATCCTGTTTTGGATGTTCGTCCAAAGCCTATGCATCTTTCTCCTGACAGTATCGTCAACTCAGGTTGTTTTTCCAAGAAACAACATATTTCTCCATCAGGCATTTTTGTCAAATTACAGATGTTCAATGTTAAGTTTTTCTCAGTATGAGAACCATAATTCCAACACCTTTCAGTTGTTTGCAACCATGAGCAATTATCATTTTTCTCCGAGTCAATACCCGATTCAAAGTAGAAAAATTCAAAAAACCATCTTTCCGCCCTTAACCACCCGTCATCATAGGAAAAATCATTATTTTGCAGTCCATGCAAATAATATCTACAGAATCAAATCTATTCTGTTCCTGGAATTATTCTTCGCCTATTTTAAGGAAACAAAATATATGTGTCATCAATCACATTAACTGCTTCTCTTATATTAAAAAAGAAAACCCTAAGCCCTGCTATCCATAAAATCATTCAAACCCTAGGCGGAACTGTTTCTTATTTGTTGATATGGATTCTCAAAGTCATAGCAACCTAAATGCCATCACTGAACAAATGAAGACTACTACTATTAGATCCAGATGCGCCATCGGGTCTTCAAAAAATATTATTGAAGCTGCTAATGAATGGACCAAATGCTTGATTGAAAAGCTAATAACTGATGATGATGAGATTGATACCTCAGAATTGAAAGATGAATTAAACCTGCTTTGGAAAAACTACAGAAAAAGGGAAGTAAGAACTGTGGGGAAATATCTCTATGTTTTTAAGTTCAACTCTGACAAATACATGAAAGCTGTTTTGAAAAAATCTCCATGGATTGTCCATATTAACCTATTGGCTCTTCAGCTGTACACCACTGCAATTGCGTACTAAGACTATGTTTTTGATAAGCAAGAATGGACTGTTCAGTTCAAAGAGTTACTACTAGAACATCACCATGTTGCGATTGTGAATGAAGTTATTGAATATCTTGGAAATAAAACAAGTACACTCCCAAAAAACTGCAGTTCTCGCACCGGAAATATGATAACTGTAATGGTCGATATAGATCTCAAAAAGCCTCTCAAAAGAGGGGAATGGTGGAATACTAACTCAGGAGAACCAACTTGGATCCGTTACCACTAGGTCAAACAACCTCATAGCCTCTGCTCAGAATGCTATGTTATCGATCATGATGATGATAGATGTGAAGAAATAGCCGAATTCCTAAAATAAAGATCTATGACACAGGAAGAATATGAAGAGCATCTCATAGTTAAAAACAATGATGTTGCCAAAGAAGCTGCTCATCAGAATAACATTGGTGATGACTTTGTTCATATTGACAAGGAAATAGACACATGATGATACTGATGAAGCTAAAACTACTAAAAGAGATAGGAATCAGAACACCCATACTCTTGGGTCCAATCCTTCCATCCAAGGCCCCATATTAGCTGCTCATGGTGGTGTTGGAAATATTATGGACGCATATAATGCTAACGTTGAACTCATGGATGGAGTAATCATGGATAACCCAGAGACTCAAGATGTAAACGCTTTGGTTGGTGCCATTCAAACTCAATATGGCCACGCAAATCTGGTAATATACTCCACGTTTACTTTTTTTTTCTTTTACTACTTGATGCTACACATTTGTTAGGTTTTATTCTTTTCAGTTAAGTTATCTTTATTATCCTTATACTTGTGATCTTCGCCTTATTACAATGAGAGTCCTAGCTTGGAACTGCCAAGGATTTGCTAGTAGAACCACTAGGGATCATCTTAAAGACCTAATTTATAGGTATAACCCAGATATAATCTTTATTTCAGAAGCCAAAATAGGAGAACACAAAATGAGAAAGCTTATCAAACCTCCAAATATCCAAACCATAAATTGATATCTTCCATAGGATTGGCTGGAGGCTTAATTATATTGTGTAAATATGGTTTCAATTTAAACTTGTGAATGCAGAATCGTGTATTTTTAACTTTTTGGTGCAGGATGACCCTTCAAAGCCAGAATGGCTTCTGACATGCATTTATGGTTCCTCCTACCCTAACAATAAAGAGAAACAATGGACTTATATTAATAATCTAAGTTCTATCATTAAACATCTGTGGGTGGTGTTGGGAGATTTGATTTTGGTCTTCAAAAACGAGAATTGGATATGTAGTTCAGCTGCTTCTCATAATTTTGTTACTTCTTCTTCAAGAGACTCTACTTACACCAAGATTATTCATGATGCTGGTGATAGACACATTTTTGTGTCTGATATAATCTCAATTGTATATATTGTTAGTGCTCGATTTTGTATTTATTTTGGCTTTTTATGTCTTTGTAGGTGTTTTTGGAAAATAAGATTTTGCGGCGAAATTGGCTCGAAAAGTGTTTTTTGCGTTCATGGGAGGACATTTGCTATTCGGACCCTCACTTTGGATAAGGGGTAACCTAATTACTAAGGGGCATCCCATTCCCCGGCAGCGGCGCCAAAAATTGATGTGATTTATAGCTAGTGGTAAAAGTGGTTCGATTCTCAGACTTGTGAAGGATATTAATTAGACTTAAATTCTAATATTAAAATAAAAAACTCACTAAAAATTATAGCAAACTCAATCAAAGTTGACATCAATATTAAAAGAACACTAAGGCTAAGATTCCACTATTTTCCAAATTCAAAGTGATTTAATCCAATATTTATATTCATGCAATTTTTTTCGTTCAATTTGATTCTAAACTATTGCAACAAGTAGATTCTCAAAATAACAAGTGAAAATCCGAAGCATAGAACATCAAAAACCTAGGTCCAAGCATGCTCTATCAAAAGAAATAACAATTGCTTAACAAGAATCATTCAAACAATTTTCACTCAAGGCAAAACAACCATAAAAATAATTGCGATAAATAAATAAATAAGAATATACCACTTTTTGTTGGAAAAAATAGCTTCCTCTAGCTCCTCAGCAATGGGGTTTAGCTCCTCATATTAATCACTTGCTCAAAATACATGTTTGTTGCTCAAAAGTTGATTAAAAGAGTGAAAGGTGTAAAGCAGCTGATTTGCAACAGCGTAAAAGTGTTACAGATCTCTGGTACAAAGAGGAACAATAATTACTGTTGTATATAAATGTTACTTATCTTCTGCTGTTGAACAACGACAGTTTTCTGCGACAGTTGCTTGTGCGTCAATGTTCTTCGTGTTCTTCCTCTTCAGCAGCAGCAGAAGCAGAAACAGAGTTTGATAAAACTCTAATTTCTTCTTCTCTGGCTCTCCTCAGGTCCCCAAACTTTCGACACCCCTTCTATATGACCCAAGCAATCTATTTATATCAAAAATACCGATTAAATCTCTCCCAAATCTTCCAAAATCTCTTTCCTTCTCTTCACGACAAAGTTGCGGCAATTTCTTGTTTTAGAATTTCTACGCGTTTTTGAGCTTTCATTTTTATTCTAAACTCTTCCTTAGATAGATACAAATCTTTGGGAAGGTTTACAACACTTTAATCTCTCTAAAATTCCCTAGAACAGGTCACACACGTGACTTTCCATATATTTCTGTTGTGATAAGAATCCGTCGATTGAGCCCAGTATAATCGATTTCAACACCCATATCAGATTCCTAGACCCATAAGGAGTTTATCCTATGAAAATCAGAGGTTTAATCGACCTCAAACTCCTCCAAATCAAGAACCCTAATATGTTCTTCACTGCCAAGATATTTCCCGCCAAAACTTATAATTCAAATGTAGAAGATGGTCGCCCCCTATCCAGAGTAGGGGTGCGATTAGCAGCTGCCTGGAAATGGGATGCCCCTTAGTAATTAGGTTACCCCTTATCCAAAGTGAGGGTATGAATAGAAAATGTCCTCCCATGAACGCAAAAAACACTTTTCGAGCCAATTTCTCCGCAAAATCTTATCCCAGTGTCCTCGTCATGGTTTAGAAAAGGTTAGGCTAGTTCAGATCCTTTTTGAGGGTTTAGATTATTCCACAACGACCATGGTTGAGTCTCTATGCAGTGGTGGATTTGAAAACCAAACTGTTGATGCAGCGATGGAATTTTTGAATGAAATCGCCGAAAAAACCCAGCAATGGGAAAATAGTAGGGCACCTCAGAAAACAATTCTTCTAGGTAGAGGAAACGTTAATAAGGTAGAAGGCTATGAATCAGATGCCAAAATTGCAGCGATAGAAAAAAGGTTAGAAGCCTTAGAATTAGGTCATACTATTAGTAGAATAGAGCCTTTTTGGGAAGGCCGAGCTATGGAAGAGCAAGCCAATGCTCTTTACAATAACACTAGATTTGATAACTCTCAGAAGATTGACCCATATTCGGAAACCTATAACCCTGGTTGGAGAAACCATCCAAACCTTTCATGGTCTAAGGGCCAGAGTCAAGGTCAGTTTAGTAATTCTAATGCTCCCACAGGTTTTGGCTATACTAAGAATCCTTCAGGTGAAACACAGTTTCAAAACCCTTCGGATAAGAAGATCATCAGTTTAGAGAACTCTGTCGCATTGTTAACTCAGCAGACTGCAAAGTTTCAGTTATCAGTAGAACAGAGTCTACAGGCTAGTAATAGGATAGGACAAGAAAACAGTCAGGCTATTTCCGAACTGAAAGACTAGGTTAGTCTGATCAATGATTCTCTAAGAGAAAAAGGTAAGTTCCCTAGTAAACCAATACCCAATCCTAGAGGAGAGAAAACATTTAATCAAGTGAATTTTGTCACAGCCCTTAGAAATGGTAAAACGGTATACAATAAGGTAGCCATGCCTAATAGTGGACATACTGTAGATCCCCCTCTTAGTTCCCATTCTAGTCCCCGAGAGGACCAGAAGGAGCCACTACCTAAAGAGATTGACAAAATTTCTAGTGATGCCAATTTGGTTCCTGATAGGTCTCATTTTATGCCTAGATCCCCATTTCCACAGTTGTTAGCTCCAACAAAGAGAGAGTCGACTTTCAACGAAATAATGGAGATATTTAAGCAGGTAAACATTAACATCCCTTTGTTAGAAGAAATTAGGCAAATGCCTTCTTATGCCAAGTTCCTTAAAGATCTTTGTACACGAAAGCGTAAGCTTAATGTCCATAAGAAAGCCTTTTTAGCTGGTCAGGTAAGTTCGATCATTCTGAATCAAACAGCCCCTAAGTATAAAGACCCTGGATGCCTACTATATCTTGTGTGATCGGTAATTATTCAGTATATAAGGCATTGCTTGACTTAGGAGCTAGTGTGAACTTACTCTCATATCATGTATACAACCAGCTAGGTCTTGGTAAGTTGAAACCGACTAAAATGACATTACAATTAGTTGATAGGTCTGTCAAAGTACCTCGTGGTGTCATAGAGGATGTTCTGATTGAGGTTGATAAATTTATTTATCCAGTGGATTTTGTTGTTCTAGATACTCAGCATATTCAGGATCCTAGTGCTCAAATACCGGTGATTTTAGGTCGCCCATTCTTAGCCACATCTAACGCTGTCATCAACTGCAGGACCGGACTTATGAACATATCCTTTGGTAATATGACCACTGAACTAAATGTCTTTAATATTACTAGACAACCTTCTGATGATTTAGAGGAAGTGAATATGATTAGCACTTTAGTTCAGGATCTAGTTCAGGATAATTGGGATAACACTTTATTTGGTGACTCTCTAGATAAATTTGATGAGACAATTCTCTTCGGTCAGTTAGATGACCAGAATGTAGAACTAGAAGAATCTCTCGAATATTTTAAGGACTCTACAGACCTAGAAATTCAGAAAATAGTGTTAGGTCTTTCTGAGAGCATTTATTACCCTAAGTTTGGGGGTAGTGATCTAGAAGACGCTCCTGAGTATTTTAAAGACTCTGAAGATCCGGAAATTCAAGCAATAGTGCTAGGGCTTGCGGAGAGTAGTGGTTATAATAAGTTTGGGGGTAATGATCGTCAAGTATCCCCATTAGAAGTCCCTAACTTGGGATTTGAGCCTAAAACATCTGAGGTATTAGTTGAGTCTCTTCGGACTCCACAACCCGATCCCCCTGATACTGTGCAGGAAGAAATTAAGCTATTAGAAACCCGTTATTCGGATGAATCTGTTTGTCAAGAAACTCATATGAAGCCCAATTGGTCGTTCCAGATGGATACAGTTGTCTTGCAAGAAACTTTCGATAAGGTTGTGCTCTGTTTGTTCATTTTTATGATCCTCTGCAGTTGTCTCATTTTAGTGGCAGTATTAGTTGGTTTTGATGATCCATAGTTGTTTTGACTATTGATATACCATTTGAAAGGGTAACTAGACATTTTATGTGTACGTAATTTTTGGCTGAAGACATTAAACTTAGCACTTCTTGGGAGGTAACCCATTCTCATGCAACACGGTAATATCTTTCCTTATCTCTTTTGCTTCAAATGGTAACAGTTTCTCCTTGTTCATGCTTTTAATGTGATCTTTAGAACATTGAGGCCAATGTTAGATTTAAGTTTGGGGGTATAAGAGAAACTTTTTAGTTGCATAATTAAACTCCAGAGCCTAGAAATTTATGCCTATTAAGGATGGCACTAACCAATCTAAGTGGATGGAAGAATTTTGGTTGTAGGAGTTGAGGAACCAATCTGACTAGATGGCAACATCTAAAGAATCTATTCATAAAAGCACAGAGCTCAGGTGTTAGAAATAACATGATAGTTTCACCATATCTCGTTGAGTCCTTTTCACTTCTGTTTTTATTTTGTTTTGTTTTTAAACTATGTTTCTCTAAGTGATTAGGTGGGGCTCAAGATTCAAGTTGTTACCAATGCTAGGGTGAATTATAGTGACTGAGATAAAAAAAAAAAAAAAAAAAAAAAAGTTGAAAAAAAAAAGAGTTGAAAAAAAAAGAAGAGAAATTGAGACCAGACCAACTGGAATAAATTCAATAAAGTCGACCACTGGAACCCTTGAATATGCCAGTGTGTTGACCTAGAGTTATGATTATCAATCACTGCTTCCCTTGTATATGCCAGTGTGTTGATATTAGTCAGACTAGTATCTCAGTCCATTAGGATAGGTTCATTTTGGCGGAGACCTTCAGACAGATATGAGAAACACCGTTCACTTAGTAAACATAAAAACCATCTATGTTTTTCTATATCCATCTTCTTGATCTATCCATGTGATTAGTTTTGTCTTCGAATATTGATGTCCATAGTGCGTCTATCTGAGTAGAGCTCTGTCACTTCATATGAATTTTAGTATGCTTGAGTGCGAACTCGTGTACAACAATTGGAATTTCGCATCAGGGTACTTCCTCCTGTAGTCAATAAGTATGCCAACCAAGGAGATTCTTTAGTGCCTTCCAAGGTTCTGTGTAGATAGCTAGGGTCTGGAGTATAAAGGTTTTGTGGGTATACCTCTGGTACGCCCTCCGGAGACAACACTCCGCCACTAGGGACACCTAGGGGTTTAAAGGATTATTGCATATGCTAAATGCAATCGACGATGCCTGCGACAGTGAGTTAGGATTTTATTTTTATTTTATTTTTGCTCGAGAACTAGAAAATAATAGGTTTGGGGGTATTTGATAGACACATTTTTGTGTCTGATATAATCTCAATTGTATATATTGTTAGTGCTCGATTTTGTATTTATTTTGGCTTTTTATGTCTTTGTAGGTGTTTTTGGAAAAATAAGATTTTGCGGCGAAATTGGCTCGAAAAGTGTTTTTTGCGTTCATGGGAGGACATTTGCTATTCGGACCCTCACTTTGGATAAGGGGTAACCAAATTACTAAGGGGCCTCCCATTTCCAGGCAGCTGCTAATCGCACCCCTACTCTGGATAGGGGCGACCATCTTCTACATTGGAATTATAAGTTTTGGCGGGAAATATCTTGGCAGTGAAGAACAGATTAGGGTTCTTGATTTGGAGGAGTTTGAGGTCGATTAAACCTCTGATTTTCATAGGATAGACTCCTTATGGGTCTAGGAATCTGATATGGGAGTTGAAATCGATTAGACTGGGCTCAATCGACAGATTTTTATCACAACAGAAATATATGGAAAGTCACGTGTGTGACCTGTTTTAGGGAATTTTAGAGAGATTAAAGTGTTGTAAACCTTCACAAAGATTTGTATCTATCTAATGAAGAGTTTAAAATAAAAAGGAATGCTCAAAAACGCGTAGAAATTCTAAAACAAGAAATTGCCGCAACTTTGTCGTGAAGAGAAGGAAAGAGATTTTGGAAGATTTGGGAGAGATTTAATCGGTATTTTTGATATAAATAGATTGCTTGGGTCATATAGAAGGGGTGTCAAAAGTTTGGGGACCTGAGGAAAGCGAGAGAAGAAGAAATTAGAGTTTTATCAAACTCTGTTTCTGCTTCTGCTGCTGCTGAAGAGGAAGAACACGAAGAACATTGACGCACAAGCAACTGTCGCAGAAAACTGTCGTTGTTCAACAGCAGAAGATAAGTAACGTTTATATACAACAGTAACTATTGTTCCTCTTTGTACCAGAGATCTGTAACACTTTTACGCTGTTGCAAATCAGCTGCTTTACACCTTTCACTCTTTTAATCAACTTTTGAGCAACAAACATGTATTTTGAGCAAGTGATTAATATGAGGAGCTAAACCCCATTGCTGAGGAGATAGAGGAAGCTATTTTTTCCAACAAAAAGTGGTATATTCTTATTTATTTATTTATCGCAATTATTTTTATGATTGTTTTGCCTTGAGTGAAAATTGTTTGAATGATTCTTGTTAAGCAATTGTTATTTCTTTTGATAGAGCATGCTTGGACCTAGGTTTTTGATGTTCTATGCTTCGGATTTACACTTGTTATTTTGAGAATCTACTTGTTGCAATAGTTTAGAATCAAATTGAACGAAAAAAATTGCATGAATATAAATATTGGATTAAATCACTTTGAATTTGGAAAATAGTGGAATCTTAGCCTTAGTGTTCTTTTAATATTGATATCAACTTTGATTGAGTTTGCTATAATTTTTAGTGAGTCTTCTATTTTAATATTAGAATTTAAGTCTAATTAATATCCTTCACAAGTCTGAGAATCGAACCACTTTTACCACTATCTATAAATCACATAAGCTGGATTAGAGGACTTAGGATACACTGGAAGATCCTTTACATGGTCAAGCAATGTTCATAGTACTGGAATTCAGCAGATCAAAACTGGATAGAGCTATGGTAAATGGATATTGGATACTTCACTTCGCTGATGCTAAGATTATTCACCTTCCTCAACTCGGATCAGATCACTGCCCCATTATGCTAGATACTTCTTCGACTAATGGAGATAGGAGAAGGAATTGGAAATACTTTCAATGCTATGAAAGTGATGAATCTCTTAAGGAGGAGGTTGCTGGTGCTTGGAGAACGCCAGTTAATGGCTCCCATGCATATCAGTTAACAACACATCTCATTACCACTAGGCGTTATGTGTCAAAATGGAACAAAGAAAAATTTGGAAATATCCAAAGTAACATACATCTTCTACATTAACAAATGACATCTATGCAGCAAGAGGAAGTGCAAAGTGACATCAAGTGCAAAGTGACATCTTCTCCAAACACATCCCAGCAAATTCAACACATTGAGAACCAGATTGAGCATTGACATCAAGTGCAAAGTGATTTCTTGGGACAGAAAGAAAGAGATGAATGTTATCTCCAAATGGATAGAAACACAAGGTATCATCATATTAATGCAAATAGAAGGAGATCGAGAAACAATATTACTGCACTAAAGGATCAGGGAGGACAATGGTGTACTACAAGAGAAGATATGGAAAATTTGTTGGTTAAACATTAAGTCGTTACTGATTCAGACAATATGGAATTAACTCGCATACCAGAAGATGCTGAAATGTATAAAGCACTAAAAGACATGAAACCATGGAAGGAACTTGGACCGGATGGATTTCCACCGGGTTTTTTCAAATCACACTGGGATATATTTGGTAGAGACGTAATGGAGATGGTGAAGTAGTTTCTTCGCACTAGTTTTCTTCTCAAAAGTCTAAACACAACAAATGTTTTTCTCATCCAAAAAATGAAGAACAAGAAGTTTCCTTCAGATTTGCGTCCAATTGCTCTTTGCAATACGTCTTACAAGATTATCTCCAAGATCCTTACATCTAGAATGAAAAGAATTATGGCAAAGATTATGTCCCCACTTCAGGCTGCATATGTTCCGGGCAGGCAAATATCAGACAACATACATCTTGCTCAAGAGATTTTTACACATTATGAACAATAAAAAAGATCCAATCAAATAGCTTGCTTTGAAACTGGACATGTGCAAAGCCTTTGATAGGATTGAATGGTCCTTTCTAATAGATGTAATGCAGCAAATGGGGTTTAGTCAAGAATGGTGTAATCTGGTACTGCAATGTATTAGCACTACAAAAATCCCAATACTCCTTAATGGTGCACCTTGTATAGCTTACCAACCAACAAGGGGTGTTAGGCAGGGTGATCCTCTATCACCCTACCTGTTTATCATTGTTATGGAAGCCATGTCTTGTCAATTACTTCATGCTGAGCAAAACAACAAGATACAAGGAATAAAACTAGCTCCAAATTCTCCTTCAATATCCCATTTATTCTTCACAGACTTCCTATTGTTCATAAATGCTGATATTCATGATGTCAAAAATCTTCTTAGTATCATTGAAGACTTTGGAGCGGCATCAGGTCAGCTGGTAAATTTCTCTAAATCAAGTGTTTACTATAGTGATGGAGTCCCACAAAGATTTTGTAGACTTCTTACTAGAAGTTTGAAGGTACCAAAGATGAATTCAAATGAACGTTATTTGGGTTTACCACTTCTGATTGGGAGAAAGAAAATTGAATGCTTCACTGAACTAGTTGACATAGTCAAAGGAAGGCTTTCAGCATGGAATGGAGAATCAATGTCACAGTTCAGCAAATCATTAATGATATATACGGTAACCAACACCATACCGTATTACTCCATGAACTGTCTTCAAATCCCTGCTGAAACAATCAAACAGGTTGACTCTCTACAAAGAAAATTCTGGTGGGGATTTAATGACAAGAAAGGCATATATATCACCTCTTGGAAAAAGCTAGGACTGCATAAAGATCTAGGAGGACAAGGATTTAAAAATCTGAAGCTTCTTAATCAAGCAATGCTAATAAGATCAGCTTGGAGGATATGTACAAATTCTGAGGCGCAATGGGTTAGAGTTATGCAAGCAAAATATTTTCCATCTACCAGTATGCTTCACTTTAACACAAAACAGAACTGTTCGTGGGTCTGGAAAGGAATGCAGAAGCAAATACCCTTTATCAAAGAGCATAGCAGATGAAGGGTTCGTAAAGGAGACAAGATAAATATTTGGTTAGATGTTTGGATATCAGGTTTGAATGTTCCTCCATCACCAAAACAAGGAATCAATGACAGCGAAAAGTACATTTTTGTTCAAGAATTACTAACTAATGGTGGCATGGAATGGAATGTTTCAATTGTGACATATCTGTTTGAACCTGCAACTGCAAGTTTAATTCTAAATATGAGAGTCTGAACTGCAGCAGATGATAAACTCATATGGAACTTAACAAGGAACAAGATCTTCACTCTTAAGTCAGCTTATAATAAGTTACATGAGACAAGCTTGGTATCTCTGAAGATTGAAAGTACAAACTTGTTTCTGTAAAATAAAGACATGGCCAAGAGTGAAACACTTTTGGTGGAAGTGTTTAACTGACATTCTACCAACTAAGGAACGACTGTGGAGAAACTGCAGTTACTTAAACCGTGACTGCCCATTCCGTGGTCAATATGAAGAAACTATCATGCATGTTTTGTTTGCGTGCTCTTTTTCTAGGTCAGTATGGATGCAAGTGTCAGGTGGGTCTATGATCTCATCAGGATCTCACACTAATACAACTGCAGTTTTTGAAACATGGATGAATCAAAATCAGCAACAAACCACTACCCCAGAGTGGTTGATCATGTCTATGACAGTTTCTTGGTCTATCTGGAATGAACCTGTGAAGTTAATTTTTCAGAACCAGAAGGATGATCCAAAGGCAGTGGCGAGAAGAGAAATTATTTTTGCAACTTACCTCAGTAAACTGAACTCACAAGAACAATTACACGGTGCTGCTACCCTTAATAACACTCACCCAAAACCTATGTGGAAACCACCTGTATCACCATATCTTGTCATAAACTGTGATGCCTCATATGATAGTAGTTCTGAACTAACTGGTGTTGCACTTGTATTGCGTGATTTTGCAGGCAAATGGAGGGGATGCTCAGAAAATGCTATGCAGGAGTAAGGAGCTCAAAACATGCAGAATGCTTGGCGTTTTTCGATGCTGTCAACTGGAGTAAGGAGCTGGGTCATACTCATGTGGTTTTGGAGATTGATTTAAAAGGAATTGAAAGTTGCATCAGTTCCGCTAAACCAGTTATAGTGTGGGAAAACGAAAGTATTTTAATAGATGCATTAGATAATTTAAAATCCGTTCCTTATTGGTTATGTCATTTTGTTCCTAGAGATTGTAATAAACCTGCTGACAAACTAGCAAAGTTCAGCAGGAAGTATGGAGTTACTAAAGTCTGGTTGGATACACCACCTATTACCACTGCGAATCAGCTGATACAAGACAATGTACTGGTTTCAGATTATTAATTCATTCTTATTTAGCATCAAAAAGAAAAACTTCATATAGGAAATGATGGAATCAACTAGGCCTGTCAATATTTGTCCGATATCCGGTATTCGTTTCCGAGTATTTGATATCCTATAGGACTTTATCCGTTTTATCGGATATCCGATCGGATATTTTATCGGATATTTCTTCCTTAACATATCGGAAACGGATTAGACCCCATCCGAAATGTTAATATCCGATATCCGATAGTATAGGAACTTATTTGTAATTTATCCTAATTTCGAGTCTAGTATCGGATATTATCGGATATTGTCGGATAAATATCCGATAAGTGTCAATTATGAAAATGTTTTACAAGGGTTTTTAAGCTTTTTTGTTATAACCGGATATTATTGGATATTTATCGGATATCCGACAGCTTAGCCTATCAGAATCGATATCTGATTTTGATATCCTATAGGATATTATCGGATATCGAATATCCGGTAGTGCTTAACATGTCGGATATCAGATATCTAAATATCCGACGGATATTCTTCCATTGACAGGCCTAGAATCAACCATATATACATTATATACAAAATGGAACCAACAAAAAAATTCTCTCTCCAAAAACCAGAGAAAAAACTCTTAGAGAAAATAAAATAAAAAAACTATCGCGGGGGCCTCTTTTTTCTCAGATTTAGTCAATTATGGACTAGATTTGGGTAGGAATCCATCAATAGCATATAGTTCATAACCTATTAGTAGATTCTTATTAGTTTTCCCTGTTGTTTTTACCCCCTTATAGAACCCTAAACCTATTTTCCATCATGAATCCTTTCTATATGCTTGGTTAATCTTCAATTCCACCGACCCATATGAGGCTGTAGACTTCATTAGATGTTTGTGATGTTTCCGTTAATATAATAGCTCTGATTCAACCTCAAAGTTTTGAATTTCTGATGCTGGTGACTTCCTTACCTAGATCCTGATGGTGATGTTATTGGGTCTATTCATTTTTCAATCGTTCCTTTCTTCTTCAACATCCGTTCTTCAAGATCTGATATAACAGTTAACTTTCATTTCCTCTTGTTCATATCGATTGAGTTTTTCAGTGACAAGGGGTCTTATTTCTTGACGACTCAGATTACTATTGCAACAAAAATTTTTCCCTTAATTTCTCAGCTGAATACCCTTTTGCTTTCAAAATCCTTGTTGTTTGTAACCTTTCAATCATATTATCCCCCCTTTGAAGATGATTAATTCATACCCAAAATTTCATAACCTATCAATTTGATTTTTCTCAACCCTTTTTTATCCGATCGTGTTGTTTTTTAGGGGATCCTTCTAGTCACTTCCCCCTCCTTATGTGTTTCCGTTATTCGTATGTCTATTTGTGGTTTAGACATATGCATGATGTTTTAGTATCCATAAACCTCCGTTTAATTCTGAAGCTGATCCCTGTAAGGCTTGTCTTTATTAGTTGCCTTGATTTATCATTTTAGAGGTGTCATAGTGGTTAATCTGTGAGTCTTTCGACGTGTGTTGTTGTATCTGGTATGGTTGGTTGTTGCAGTGAAAGGTTATAGTACCTAGAGAAGAATCAAAAGTTAATGAAGGGATCTGTATCATGCTTCTGTTTTTTGGGAATTTTTTCAGTGAGTTACAACTTTGTCTTTGAACCATACTTTAAGAAGACTAATCCAAACTTCACGGAATGGAGCGGAGCTAGTCACTGTCTTTCAATTTGTGTAAATCCAATTTTGGTGGAATGGAGAGTAAGTTATACGAGGATGACAATGAATGAAGTGTGAGGACACTATGGTTTTGATTATAAGCTTTTTAGTAGTAAGTTCAATCACTACCACCTAAGGTCAGTTATTCTCATCATCAGGAGCAACAAGTCGAATCACCATCAATTTTTAGAACATGATCCTTCCTTGTATGGAACTTTGAAGTTTTCAAGTTTTTACATCATAATTTAGCGGTAAAAGCCTACGTATCTCACGACCATCTTATGGGTCGGTGGATAATCTTCAGATTTTAATTTACTGTTCCTATAGGACCTTTTTATTGTATTAGTTATATTGTGTTTCTGTGTTTTCCGTTAGCTGCAATCGAGTATGAATACAAATCTTAGTGTAGCGTCTTTCCATATATCTGGTTTACTTTAAAGAGCGGCTCTAATAGGTATTGTAGTTCTGTTTCTTACATAGTTGTTTTGTAAGTGCTATATCTATAAAGCACAAGTCTAAAGCATAAGTCTAATAAGTACTATAATAGTTTTTAGGCCTAGTCTAATTAGTATTCCAGGCATCTTTTTTACTTCCGCACTTTGCTTCGGTTTATGTTAGTACTCCTCAGGCTAAATACACAAGTCAAAACTATCGTTATGGATCAAGAGGAAAAAATAGAACATGGACGGGTAATACACGGGCAAGTCTCCTCGACATCTTGTTACAAGAACCTGACTGGCATCTTGGACCAATGCATCAAAATCATCCACCAACAACAAAGTTCCTTTGGACACAACGGTGCCTATCAAAAGTACAACTTTCCTTGTGGAAAGCATTCGTCGAAGGTCCACAGTTCCTCGACAACCTCACCAATTCCAACATTTTCCCCCGATACAATACTAATTCGGAGAAGGTTGATCTTTCTCTACACCACTATCTTATTACAGAAGATTATAGACTTGTTGATCCAATTGTAACTGTTAACTTTTCGGATATATCTTATCCCAGTGTAATAGCTATTTAGTTATCTAATAAATATCATGTTTCAAAAAAAAATGATGAATCATAAGGACAATTTTGAGGTTAATCTAATGATTATATATTTAACCTCTATTGAAGTAATGATCATATTTATGTTGTTTTGATCATCTTATGAGTCACCAGTCTTGTATTTTCATGTAAGGTGAAATGAACCATTATCGTTATTTCAAAGTTTCAAAGATTTTTTTTCCGACTAAATGTGAACACGTTTGGACAGCAATAGTTTGGACTTGGTGATGAAATATTCGTAGTCCGAAATGTAAATATTTGTGGGTCCTGATAAATTTACTGTCATTGGGTGGCCGATATCCCGAAGCTGATAGGTATACACCACATCATACACCAATATTTTACATCTCTACGTGTCATCTATATTCACCATGGATTTCATCTCCACTCTACGCCGCTAGAGAAAACAGAGAGTCCGTTTTAAAAGAGAATCAATAAAAACCTGACACATAGTGATGTAAAATTTTGGTGTACATTTTTTTGGTGTATATCTAGCTTTTTCGCCGATATCCCGCTAGTTAACCGACTCTTTCGGAATAACAAGAGTCACCCCTCATGACTCGTGAGAGGCTTTTAAAGGCATTTAATGATCAATAATAGGGGCGGTGACCTTAGGAATCAGGGTGGGGTTATTGCCGACTGAGTGTGAAATTGGATGAGTCAAATTAGTTTTGTCTTATGTAAGTTATCAGTGACGTGGCAACGTAAGTATTACGAATAGCTTTTCTGGCACCCTAAAGTGTGAGTCCCCACTCCCCATTTTGGTCAGCATCTTTGATAAGTTATGTAAGTCAACTCCTATAGTAACTTGAGTTGGCAATTCGGCACCATTATGCTGCTGTTAGTATCTATTGAAAGAAACATGACGGTTCTTGGAAGACAAGTGACCAGCTTTTCTGATTGTTGGCATAAAATGGTTCACGAAAACCCGGCTTATGTAGCCTAAAGAAAGATAACATCAAATATAGCTACATGACATGACGTGCATCTATGTAAAGGATAAAATTTTCAGTTGACTGCCTCTTCTCTCGTACCTTGATTGATATGCTATTATAATGGTATCACATGCTACTGTATGTGAGCATGAATTAGCTTATTACGGTAACGTAGTTGGCAAAGTTTGATCCACTGTCCTAATCACAAAATTGGTTAAAAACATTAAAATCAACAATTCCTCGATGAAAAAGACATGTAGAATTTGATACTGTTTAAATGGGCGAGAATGTAAAAATAGCCAGGATGTAAATAGTTTCATCCTACCCATTTTCAAATATTTTTTTCTTATTTTTAATTTACATCAGAATGCATCCAGTTTCATCCACGTTATTTTTTAAGTTTAAGCCAAGATGAATCCAATTTCATTCTTGCTATTTTTTTGGTGTCAATTTCACCTACTAATTTTTACTCGTCCATTAAAACTATATTTTAAAAATATTTGGACAAATGACCCATTTTCCGTGGGCATACCTAAATCTTTCTAGACATACAAAGCAATAGTCCTAACTTGGGTGACCTTATAAGGGGTACCCTATGGTAGTTCAATTACTTATATACCCTTAAATCTTTTAAATTACCAATCTATCCCTAACCCTAATACAAAAACCTAAAATGAATAATCACAAAAATCAGTTTCATTCACCTTCTCTTCCTCTCCACAGCAGCAGACGAACTTCTTCTCCATCATTTTTTTCATCGATTCATCGCCGAAATTTGATCGTCGATTAGTGAAAAGTTAATCGACGATTAAACTCATCTATATAATGGGTCGTCGTAAGAACGTAACTCGTTCTAATCGATCAATTGAACAACCTATTGAAGAACAAGAAGATTTAGAGAGTGAAGAATAAACTGAAAATCAACCACAAATCAACCACGAAGAAGAGATTGAAGAAGAACCAACTCTTGAAATAAGAATAAGAAGGTTAGTTCTACAAACCCATCTCGTATTTGATGTTTTTGATTGCTTTAATAGGTTTAATTCGTCAAAAAACTGTTTGTGCGGCGGTTACAGGGTTTGGTTCGGCGTAAAACTAATTTGAGATGTGCGCCGAGCTGTTCTTAAAACTGAACCCTGAAAGTGCATATGAACGGCTCGGCTTAAAATGCATATTAGTTTTGAGCCGAACTTAATGACACAGAGCCTTATTTTTAGGGTCGGCTAATTCGATGGTGTTAAATTTGAGCCGAATTTATGTTGTGTGAATTCTATAAATTTTGCATGTCTATAGGATCGGCTTATATGGTAGTATTAGTTTTGCACCGAATAAATGGTTTCTGAATTTTAGAAATTTTGCATGTGTTTAGGATCGGATTATATGGTAGTATTAGTTTTGCGCCGATTAATGTTGTTTGAATTTCATGAATTTTGCATGTGTAGGATCGACTTATTTGTATGACTTAATTTGCGCCGAATATATGTTTCAATCATAACTCTAGATTCGGCTTATTCGATAGTATTAGGATTGGGCCGAATATCATTGTTAAAATTCATAAATTTTATAAGTGTAAAGGATCGGCTTATTTATATGATATCATGTTGCGCCGAATACATGTTTCAATTCATAATTATAGGTTCGGCTTATTCGATAG
Organism: Papaver somniferum; assembly: GCF_003573695.1. Classification (NCBI taxonomy): domain Eukaryota; kingdom Viridiplantae; phylum Streptophyta; class Magnoliopsida; order Ranunculales; family Papaveraceae; genus Papaver; species Papaver somniferum. The sequence continues at coordinate 1,873,501 of NW_020618825.1, forward strand.
TTTTGGTTGTGAGCCGAATATGTAGAATCGGCTTATAAGTCTTTAGTACTTATGCGCCGAACCACTCTGTGTGTAAGGTAAGAAAAATGCTAAGACATAGTTCGGCGTATATGTGCTATTTTGGATAAGCCGAACATTCTTATTTTCTTACAAGTATTTGGCATTCCAAATCCCTTTGTTGTTCGAATTAGTCTTATAACTTTCATACTTGTGTCAGGACCAATGCAACTACAAAGAGGAAGAAGATGGAGGTAACACCTTCTACTTCTAAAACTCCCGATCCTAGAGGAGGAGGTAAGAAGAAATTGGGAGCGGGGGGTAGAGGAAGCATTTTAGAAGAAGAAGTTGAACAAGTAAGAATTGAAATACAAGAAGAAGGAGTAGATGAAGAAGTTGATGATAATCAAGAAGTTCATCAAGAAACACAACCCGAAGGAAAACCCAAGAAAGACAAGAAAGGTAAGAAGGTGGCAGAACCCGAGAAAGAGAAGGACGATGTTGATCGACGGATCACTGGTTTACACATTCTTGATGAAGATGACGTAATTACACCTCGATCAGATGGTTTGCCTCATGGTCTTCCGGAAGATGGAGGAAATGTGTTGATTGGTTATGCCGAAATCTTGGGCGAAGAGAAGTTATGAGACTCCTGATCACAACCGTGCAGTCCGAGTATTGATACACCAGAGGGAAGCGGAATGTAAACTTTCTGAAGAGGTTCCTGAGGTGATTTCTTACGTTCAAGCCAGTGCTTTATGGCCTGCTATCAATTATGGACATAAGAAATATGATAGTGTGTCAACCTCTGCCTTTACCGAGCGCTTTTGTCCAGAAACTTACACATTTCAATTACCTTTTGGAGAGATGGCAATCACTCCTGATGAGACTAGAAAGATTACAGGCCTTAAAGCAAGGGGTAGAAGTGTGGATGCTGATTTTTATGACATGAATTGGGATGAGCTCTACAATTTGTTCGAGGAAAGTCTTGGTTGGGATTCAAACAAAACTGAGTTGGAGTTTTGTCGATCCGTTAAAGATGTCAGTTCCGTATGCACCCCCAATGGCATAAATAAGAAGAATTAGAAGATCAAGCTGACTAACTTGAAAAAGGAGTTTGAGAACACAAAGCACGGAGTAATGGATCCCGTCAAAGTGAAGCAAGCCGGAACTGCCTACTTTCTTTGTACTCTTGGTAGACACATCTTTCCCAACACAACCGGAAACAAGGTAAATGCTAATCATCTCCAATTGGTAAAGAATCTTGAAACTTGTAACAAGTATGCTTGGGGAACGGCTACGCTCGCTTACCTGATGGAACAACTTTCCACCGCGTCTAGGTTGACAAGTACAAACATTGGAGGGAACTTCACTTTGCTCCAGGTAACTTTTGGGAGTTCAGAGTATGGTTCGGCTTATAACCATAAATCGTATAAGCCGAACTTGTTATTTATTTGGTTCGGCTTGTAATACATGATCCATATAATCCGAACAGTTCTCTGAGTTTGCAAACTTTATTCTTACTTTGTTGTTTCCAAGTAAAAATTGTTTCTATCACTTCAATTCCTTTGATTTTTGAATGTGGTTCTTTGGATGTAGGTGTGGATATATGACCATTTTCCAATTTTGAACTTGGCCAAAGTATTTGAGAAGGATGTCGATTATGTTGATACAGAGCCAACTGCAGCACGGTACGAGTACGAGGACTCGAAGAAAAGGAACAAAAAACACTTGGTGGCAAGTTTGAGAGAGACGTTAGACCTATTGGGTGTTGATGATGTCACTTTTCAACCATATGAGAAGGAAGATGAAGAAGATGAAGTTGTTGAATATGAGGATATGCCGGTATGTATGTATCATGGGCCATTGTGGTATCCCGGTGGTTATGTTATATACGATCCTCGGCGAGTACTCCGTCAATTAGGATGCGTGCAAAAGGTTCCTTTATTTGATGAGAAATTCAGGTTGTTACCAAAGAGTGGTACTGGAACTAAAAGCACCACTTCATCCTGGGAACCAAAGTATGATCCTGATCCCACCCTTGAGTTTTGGAATAACTTAGAAGATCACACATTAGATGCGTCCAAGTTAGCACCTTTACTTGATGATCCATGTGAAGAGGATCCGGGCTATATGGATTGGTATAACCAAATTTCTCATCCATTCATTATCAATAAGAAAAGTCAAAAGGTAGCTGATAAAGGAAAGGCGAAGGCAATCAAGATCACCAACAAGTCTACTTCAGAAGATGTAATCAACGCTTTCAAGATAATGGTAAGAATGACTTCACTTTATACTATTTTCATATATTAGTTATGGTAAAAATGTCTTCAACCTCACGGTTATAAGTTGTTGACAAATGAAAAAATAGGTTGCCGCGGGTAGGGAGATGTTGAAAAAATGAAGGCCAAACTTGGTTGCAAAACACCAATGACCGCGGAAGAACAAAAATACCTCTACAAAAAGTGGGATGCAATCATCAACAAAAAAGAAGGACCCGAGGAACCCACACAAAAGCCTACCACTAAGAGGTCTCGACAAGTTGGTGAAGGTACAAACCAAGATGGTGCTACCGGCCAACCCGGTAATGATGTGTCGGAAGATGAAGACCAAGGTGGAAGAAGAGGTGGTCGTGCAACTAAGAAGAGGGGTCGTGGTTAAATTCCCTTTTATGTTTCCAAGTTCCTTTTAATGTTTACTTAAGTTTTAAATACACTTTTATGGTGTTGCAAACACCTTTGGTTTTAAGTGCTGAACTTTGTTTTTTAATGGTGCTGGGATTGTGTTATGGACACCTTGGATTTCATGTTTTAACTCTGGTTCGGCGTATCCTGTAATGTTAGTTACGCGCCGAATCCTTTGTCCTTCAGGTTCGGCTTAGATTTTCAAACTCGTATAAGCCAAATCTGTTAGAAGTTTTAAAATTTGAAATTCTAGCCATTACATAAACGAATTCGGCTTATGTTCAAACCTTCTTATGAGCCGAACATTGTCTATTTTTGCACAAAAATCTATGAACGACTCTTTTTTGAAATATATAGCCGTTGTAACCTGTATTATATATAGGCATACATGGTTTTTCATAATCTTCAGAGAATATACTAAAAAAAAATGGCACCCTCAACTCATGAGTTTACTTTAGAAGAAGATTTGTCTCTTTGTACTAATTACGTAGCATACTATCCAAAGAAGGGTGAAGAACGACGAGTGAAGGGATTGATGAGTATGTACTACTTGGTTAGAATTCATGAAGCCTTCAGCATCGAAACGGGTAATCCTCACAACCGGGATAGTGCGGCCTTGTTTTGCCGAATTGGAACTATTAAAGAAACGGTGAAAGACTTTATAGCTTTAGTTCGGATTGTGAGTCTATATCGTCTCAAGGGTGAAACAAACTCTGATATTGAAGATCGAGCTCTAGAGGAATGGCGAAGATGGAAAGGAAAGAATTTCGAATACAAAGATCACTACCACATTCTTAGAAGGTTTCTCATTACCTGTTTAGGATATTATAAGAATTCGATTAGAAATTTATTGTAACGCTATTATGTTACGGGTGTGTCATCCACATTTTCTATGAATTTGAAAAGTATATTTGGAATGATATAATATTTTTTTTGTTCATGAATCATGAAAGGTTCGGCTTATCTTGTAATTCCAGTTATGCGCCGAATGTTGAAATCCATTGTTCAGCTTTCTTAAAAAATATAATACAAACCGAACCTAGCCGAGTAACTCGGGTTTTTTTTTGGTCAGGTTCGGCTTGCAGTGAAATAATATTATAAGCCGAACCTGACAAAAAAACTCTGGTTTTTTTCTTGTCAGGTTCGGCTTTCATCAAAATAATACTCTAAGCCGAACCTGACAGGAAAACTCTGGATTTTCATCACTCTGTCGGGTTCGGCTTTCCTTGAACTAAAGTTACAAGACGAACAATCTCCTGTGTTCATGGTTCCAGTTTCTAGAAAACAACACGTTCCATAACCAAAAAGTAAATCATTCAAGTATTTCGTTTTGATGGGTACATGTAATTGCAATTCTAGTCAAAATATCATCCTCATCATACACGAAAATCAAAAGACACAAAATACGCGGATAAATCCATGAAACATTTTTATGGAGATCCTAAACGAATCTCATCCTCTTCACTGAACTCTTTCTCATCCTCTTCACTGACCTCATTCTCATCATCTTCACTGACCTCTTGCTTATCATCTTCATCCTCATCACTTGAAAACGTAATTACTTGTCCACTTGGAGGCTGCACATTCAAAGATATCCAAAGATCCATTTCCGTCGCATAATTTGCATACCAATCCATCGCAAAATTATTTTCAAATCTAGGCCAAAAGGCTGCACTCATCAAGGGTGGTAATGGGTAAGCGGGTCTAAGTTTGAGGACGATAAAATGACAATTTTGAACAAATCCAAGAACAAGTCTTCTATCCTTTACACCTTCATTGCAAGGTTTTGTTGGAGGCCCGTAAGTAAAGCTACTACCCGTCCATGAGAAACAATGTACGACGCAATCGAATGTCTCCGCTATTAAAAACCCACAAATGGGCATTGACATCCAATGTTCTTCGGTAATGATAAAATCCCCATGAAAACAACGTTCGAATGCAATGTACTCCGCTGCCACCCCTGCATCTCCTCTTGCACCTGTTCTCATCATTGTCTTATAGAAATCTTTGTTTTTACGTAGGGTTTGTAACATTCGTTTCCGAATATAGTTAACTTCATTTTCAGGGGGCACGGGATTGTTCTCTTCCTTAAAAGGACCAAGTTGTTCCGCCATGACGTGATATCCACAATTTTCATCACCTTGCGCGTCGTCCATTACTACAATATGCTCATGAATTATTGGCGATAGATCTTCCAAGTAGTTATCGTATATAAAATTGAAAGGCCTCAAATACTTACCGGACTTATCTCTTCTAGGTCCTCTCATCCTACCAATTTCATGTACTGTCCTTTTCTCCTTTATCTTATTTTGTGAAGGATACATCTTAGCCTTCCTCTTGACATCCTATTTACTATCCTTTTCTTGTGCCGAACAATCATTATTATTCACCTCTTTGTCACATGTTTCGGCTTTTTGAATACTTGGACGACCTCGTTTTTTTGGAACTTTGACTTCTTCTTCCTTCATCAACTTCTCAATTTCCTTTTTTGCCTTTTCAATCCTTGCAGCATGGTAGTCAACGCCGGATGGATCCCTTTTATTACCCAATAGTTCCTTGTTGGCTTGTCTAGTTTGAAAATTATTCATTTTCTTACTCTTCCTACCTTGCAGTTCACTCTTCTCCGGCTCCAAAGTATTTTCTTGGGTGAAAGGATACATGACCGGCATCATGTTGTCCTATAGGAATTTATTTTGACCTCGGCCCATGTTCCTATAAATCTCCGCCAACTTTTTTCCATTTGTCGTGTCCCATATCTCTAGATCATCTTCGTCGTCTTCGGTTGGGAGAGGATCGAAGCTTAATTGTTTCAAAAAATGATCAATATCCTCAAATGGTATGATACCATCCTTGTACCGAAGTAGGTCGTGGCAGCATGGAAGTCCCATAGATGTCTTCATTTTACAAACACACTCTTCCTCCAAGTTGGCGCCTAATGTCTTAATCAAATCCACTTCTTCCATCAACAAGTCGATGCATAGATGTGAGACTCTATAAGTTAATTCTCGTATCCATTTACTACTATAATTCTTGTGTCTGAACATAAGGTTATGCTCGAAGGCGGCTTTAATTCTCACAACATCCCTTTTGAAATATTCATCAATTGCATCAAAAACCGTGACAAAAGTGTCAACACATCCAAAAAGGTTCTTCTTTAGCCGATAATGAGCCGACTCTACCATACTTATGGCTTGGTTTTCGAAGTGTTTGTGCCGATTTGTGAAACAAAACACGAACCTTTCTTTATTAGGTTCCAACACATCTTTAACTAAGTAAGTAATGACATCGGGGTAGCCGGTCTTCCAATGCTTAATAAGCATTTTAAAATTTTCTTTGTAGACATCCTCGGTGATTTACCACACCAAAGCTTCCCATTCGCCTTGGAAAGAAGCCCACAACATCTCATTATGTTCATATTCTTTCAAGAATTCCTTCTTTTTATTTACTCGTGTCTCTTCCGGTTGGATTTTAACAATATTCTCTAATTCCTTCAACTTAAGTGGTTGAATTTTCGATTGGCATTTTTTCCTCATATTGCACCACATGTGAAACGTACAAAGAAAATTGAATGCATCCGGAAATACCTTCTTAATACCATACATCAACGATGAATCTTGATCGGAAACGAACACTTTAGGAAGAGCACCCTCCCGGAAGATTAACTTCAATTGTTCTAACGCCCAAACATAACTCTCTTTCTTCTCGTTTTTCAAGAAACAAAAAGCCACGGTGAACGGTGCCTTTGTCGAAGTATGCCCAACAATGTTCATCAACGGCATCTCATATTTATTAGTCTTGTACGTGCAATCCAATATAATAACTTGTGGGAAGCATAGAGCCAATTGGACGCATTCCGAGTGGGAAAGGAAAAAGTGTGTGACTTGACCGAACTCATCCAACTTCTTTTGGGAAGCGTAGTTATTCTTCACCCCTAACCACATTACTTGTTGCATCACCATCCTACCTTGCAAATTGAGTCTTCTAATCTTTTGTCTTGCATTGTAGATAGTTTGCATGGTCGACTTGTTATTCTTGTTGTCCGCCTTCAATTTGCTAAGAATCCTAGACGGTGGCAAACGTGCTCGTGTCATTTTATCCACTTCTAGCATCTCACCGGGTTTGAGTCGCGCTACTTTCGCATGTCCATGCAGGTTTTTGGGACGTGGGTGGTTATGACGACAATCCATATCTTTATTCATTATCCAATATTGATCTTCTTTGTTCAAGGACTTATTCTTGAGGTTGAAAACGATCTTGAAAGGGAAATTTCTTTTCTTCGTCTTATTCTTTATCCCGGTCCTCCCAACATATACAGTACCCTTTTTAACCTTGCTAGCTCCGGTTCCACTACGCTCACAAATCATTTCAAACCGATCTCATCGGCTTTGTTGTCCTTTAATTAGTACACAATTTATCTTCATCGCGTGTTCCTCAAGCCAATCCAGAACTTCGGGTTTAGTTTTCCATCTTTGCGTTCATTCCAAAACAAGTAATTAGAAAGGTTCATTCCAAAACTTTGGAATATTCCGACAACATTCCGACAACATTAAGTTAAACAAAAGGTTCTTACATACCAAATCATTTTGGAACTGATCCTTGGTATCCTCGTGAATTATGTCTACTGGATCAGGTTGATCTTCCATGGGTACGATCTACAAAGAATATCACAAGGTTCAAATACTTGAAAGGAAAAATAATAGAAATATTCGGCTCATACGATAATCATAGTATGTGCCAAACCCTGAACATTTAAAGGTTTCGGCTTATACGATGTTCTCAATATGTGCCGAACCAATAAAAATATTTCAACCCAAAAATTAAAAATTTATGTTCGGCTCATACGATAATCATATTATATGCCGAAATATGAACATTTAGAGGTTTCGGCTTATACGATATTCTCAATATGTGCCGAACCAATAACAATATTTTAACCCAAAAAATAACAAATTGATGTTCGGCTCATACTATTTGCGAAATATAAGCCGAACCAGTAATTGTTTTTTTTCCGGGCTATTCAGGATGTTGTTCGGCTTGCTATGAAACTTTGACATAAGCCGAACCGTTCATCAATTGGTAGACTCGGCTCATAGATGTGAGCCGAACCTCAACCTGTTTCGCCGAACCATGATCCAAAAAACCTAACTTTTGATAATTAAGATCTATAAAAGTGAGATTAAGCATAGAATGGAAGTGTACCTGTGTATCAAAAGCATTGGGTTCCTCATCAATGTCTCCATCATCAGGATTTAGCTCATAAAAATCTTCATCTTGAGTTTGAGCTTGAGTTTGAGTGGGTGTAAAATCATTCTCATAATCTAAGAAATCAGTCATTTGGGAATCATTGGTGTAGTTGATGTGTATTTTCCTAGATTTTTTAGATGAATTATGACCCTCCTCATCCTCCATTGAATCAAGAATTAAAATTTTCTCACTTTCTCCTTCTCAATAAAAACTTTGATTTTTTTTGTCCAAAATTTTTCATCTAAACAACCTTTATAATTCTGAAAATTATTTTAATCACTAAACAAAATATTTAATCACTAATCAATATTACTAACACTAATACGTAAAGGGCAGATTTGTCATTAAAAAAGATTGGGTTAAGGGATTATCTGAATTTGCCAACCTTTTTTGTTTTTATTCAGTATGCCTAGAAAGATTTCAGTATGCCCAAAATCATAGTTTTGTCTATCATTATATGCTCTCATTCTTGGTGGGTTCATGAAGCTAGGAAGAGTCTCACTAGCTTGAGCCTATTACTTGTATACCGAGTAAAATTATGTTTGAATGATATAGACAATCTCGTGAAGTTAATCTCGTTGTCATGTAATATATGCCATGTATGTATTAAGTGTGACCCTGTATGACATATTTATGGAGTTTAGCCGTTGGATTGGATTACCAAAGTAACCAACCATAAAGGGGTAGACTTATGAATGATAAAATAAATAGTTGTTTGCTTCTTGAGCTAATTCAGTATCAAAAATAAAAAAAAAAATGATACCATTAGGTGAAATAATTAGCTCATATAGTCTTATGTAAAGGTGATCTTATGTAAAGGTGATATTGATGCCCAAAGGTATCATGCTGTATGAACATTTAAGAATACTATATATATATATATAGCAAACTGACATTTTAGGTCATATATGTTGGATAACTTTTATGTATAATTCTTTTGATGTCCCAGTTTATCCATTTTCGGTGCATATTATGAATGTGACCTGAAAGGTATATGGAGTCTTACCAGTAAAATTGTGCTGCCAAAATAGCAAATTGTAAGTGGTAAACTCTTTTAAGAATTACGGTGACAAAGTCGCTTGTATATCCTAATTACGTTATTAATGACTTGTCCAAAGACGTCATTGGTTAAAGTAATTAGGTGAAATATTCTCTCTTAAGAGTGGTTTGATATCCAAAGGTGTCAATCTAATGGTATAGAGGATATATGACAAGTTTGACATCTATGTTTCCATTGCTTTGGTTGCATTTGGATGCTCCGCATTTAAGGTTGACATATTGATTGCATGTTAATGTCATCTGAACCGCATCGAGTTCAGCTAGTAAGTTGATTTTGGTAAAATAAACCTTGAAAAATGGTGAACTCAGTAAGATATGTGGTTCGTGACGTTCCCAATTGCATATTCTAATTAATTATGGTATTAGTGATTTGTCCAAAGACATCGCTATGTGAAGTAATTAGTATATGCTGTCCTCATGGTCTTACAAACTAAAGAAGTTAAAGACCTTTTAGTTTTGAGGACGTACGATACATTGAAAAATAAAGTTAATGGGGCAATAAAAATGAAGGTTATTTACGTCGAAATTTCGTCCTACAGGACAAGTTTTGACGGTATGATTTGTTTTGAAAATTTGTGTTTGTTGTCTGTTTGATGCTTATGCATTCAATTCTTTTGAATGTTGATTCTTGATCGCATCATGATATTGTTATCTCTTTAATCTTGGTGTATAATGAATTTCGTGCAACTGATTAGTTTTAGTTAGCACACTAAAGGTCACCTTCTATCATGAAATATGATAAGAGTGGGATCATACTTAAACATACTAGGATATATTATTGTAACTTATCCACATTATTGATATATTGGCAAAATGAATGTGTCATTGTTATTTTTTAGTTAATGTATTTTCTGTTTTGGTCCATGTAATGTTTTGGTTCGAGATATCATGATTTAAGCAACACGGAAATGTATTTGCAATTGTTGGGATTAAATAATTTCTTGAGATTTCGTGATGACTGTTAGGGAATTTCGGTAGAATATATTTCACCATATTCATCAATAACTTTCACATTATAGTTACATCTGCTTGATAGTTAGCTACATGTAGTAAACATGGATAGTAGTGTTTGTTACTGGGCTTGAAAGCTTGTCAGATGGAAAGGTGAAAGTAGTAAGTTCAGATGAAATGATGAATATATGTTTTCGAAAATATGACGAGCTAAAGATAACATTCTCGTTTTATAGCTGGATTCCTAGAATTTTTGTATTGTGTGAAATGCACAATGCTCAAAGTACATAATTGTTTCCGTTAAGAGTAATTGTGCTATGTGTTGACATAGTTAATACCTACCTCTTGTATTGTGGGTGAAAGCTTATAAAGTCTTTGCGGACATCATAAACTTAGTTTCTGGTAAGTTTATCTCAAGAACGTTATCAGTTTTTGAGTATATGGAAACCTAGTTTAGGATGATTACATTGAGCGACGAAATCTAGAGTTTTCCACCTACATGAAAGAATTGTATTAATAAAGACTACTAATACAAGGGGTATGTGTATACGATTATCCTGATTATAGTACAAAGCTATTTGAAATTAGAGACACTTGATAATGGTTAATCTAGTGGGAGTTGTAAACTATGAAATATAGTTTCACTATTTGAATTATTATTCCCATTATGATTTGATATGATCCAATGTATGAAGAACTGCAATTAGTTGATCTACTCAAATTTCAGAAAGTAAGGAAATTCGATGTTTCTTCTGATAATGTGGTATCTTTTCAAAAAGTGTTAATTATTGGATCAAACAAGTGTCCGTATTGAATTTAATGATTACTGAGTTTGATGACTCATAATTGTTTGGAGTTTCATCAAACGAGAGTAGGAACAATTACGTTTGTTGGGAATTTAGGGATAGAGAGACTGCAAAGGTTTCTCTGAATGGAAAGTTGACTTTTAGCATGTCATCTTAAGTGATCAGTATATGGACTTCTTAAGATCCATCTTAGTAGTATTCTTCAGATTTGAGAAATTTTTTCTCGACTAAGTTATAAATCTGAAGATCAGTGGGATTAAGTACATATATATTGATTTGTATGTTGATGACACACTAGTCATTATCCATTGGAAATATTGGTGTTTTGTTCAAACCAGGAAAATCCTCTTTAAAAGAACTTCTGAATGAGATGAATTTGCCATTAGTGCAAGAAAAAACATCTTAGTAAAGGAAAGTTCTTATACTTATGACATGGACAGTTGCTCTGCTAGTGTTGAAATTACACATAAGAGTAAGAAATCTCAGTTCTATATAATGAAAGTTTAGAAATCTCAAGAAAATGCAAGGAATACCTTATGCTTCAGCAATTGAGAATTCATGTATAATGCGTTTTACATGAAATTATGGAATTCTGTAATAAGTATTCTTGGTTGTTACCTAAGTAACCCAAGAAAATAATTTATTAAGGAATATTAAAGTAAATGTATTTACCTTCTTATTATTGATTCTTTGAAGGTGGTAAATTGTTCAGACTCATCTTTGAAGCTCATGATTCATAGAGTCCTTATGTGATATGACTTTATGCTAATGTAGAAACGGTAACTACTTCATTGACTTTGGAGTCTGAATTTGTAGTATATGATAATTCCACAATTTAAGGTTGTGCAACTTTATCTCAAGACTTGGATTATGTTGACATTATAGCCAAGTGGTTAAGCATTTGTTGTGCACGACAATCACTTTCTGTTAAGCGATACGTGGTGAAACTTTATATGCGTATAAGCATATGAAGATACAGTTTCCCATTGTACATAAAGAGAATCGGAAAAACAACATGTTGATGTGTAAATGCGAGTACAGAAACTTGTGAATGCATATCCATTGATGAATACGAGGGTTATCACTTGATGCGTTAATATTGCATCCTAATGTACTTGACCCTTATAATAGTTGAAGTATGGATAAATTATCGATTTCCACATCACTCTTTGAGATCTCATAAAAATTGTTATTTCTGCATTTCCTGTTATTCCATATGTGCACACAATTATTGATAGAATTAATGCAACAGGAATATTTTTGTAATTCAAATTAGGGTATGACGACTTTCATATGTTTAACCTTATGAACTGAAAAGAACTTATGTTCTCATTATTTTGTAATGTATTAATATTGTAGTACATGTAAGGGATTATGTCGATAAATGATTTATGACCGCCATGACTTGCATTAATGCATTGCTAAATAATGATATTATGACTTATTGAAATGGAGTAAGCTCTTTCTTGCGATTACGCGCATAGTTTATTTCACACCAAACCCTCTATGAATGTAACAGTTATGTATGGGTCATATGGGCCAAGTGGGAGAATATTACATTTTGTGGCCCACATGCCCATATCCATATGGGTTTTCTTTATGAATTAGAAAGCATTATCCATTTTAAACTACAATTCTCATTATAGGCGGTTGTCAAGTGTGAATGTCACAAGAGGAGGTTCTAGAATTGCGGTTGTTAAGTAGCTTTCTTATATATTAAGTATCTTTGATGGAAAGAAATGCTACAGCTATAAATAGCGCCTCAAGAGGTGATAAACCTATTCCTTTCCCTAGAAAGAAGTTTCAAGAATATCATCAACTATAAAGGAGTGGTGAGAGGAATAAAGTTTACAACTCTCCATAATCGTTTCAGCAGCTGAAAGAGATACAACGGGTTAATCAGAAAACTATGGCTTATTAACCAGGTTTGTTTTCGAAACTTAATTTCAATAAATTTCATGAGCAGTGAACTTTATTGTCCTACATCCATGATCATGTTCTGGAAAGTATTATTAGTGATTAACATGATAGAATTGATCCAACATGAGAAAGTCACTAGAGAGGAAATGCTTATTTACCTGTTGGATAATGAAAAAATAATATATCAGATTGACCAAGAAGTTTGTTATCCCCAATGAGATTTATCTGTTTACACAATTTCTTGGCAGATATCTTAATGGAAGAAACAAACTTTGATCGAACATCAGAAACATCAAAAGGCTTGTGCACTCTAAAGATCGGCAGTCCAGATTTTGGTTCAAGCGGTGGCATATTATCCATTTTCCCCAAGATGTGGTTTTCATTGTACCTACAGAATCCAATAACAATAATCAGAAACCAAGGGAGGGAGCTTCAGTTCCTAACGAAGAATGAAATCATGTAACAAAACACATCAATAAATCATGGGAGGAGCCAGGTTTCCAAGTGAGGGGGTGCAGACAAAAATACACACTACAACAGAAATATCAAACCAATTTTTTTCTTCTTCCATAGCACATGAATAATTGTACTTCAACACCAAATAGTGTCCGGTAACAACAAAATATACAAAATAAGAGACAACTTAACTAGCTAATTATCATGTAATGTACTCTTATTTTATGCTTATATGTATCGCATAACAACTTTTTTAGAATTATATCAAATATATGTTTCGCCTACGTTATTTGGACAAAGTTTCAACCTTGACTTATATTTTGGCCAATGATACAGAATAAACAACTATACGATTCCCAGCAGATTTACCATCAATACCCTGTTCCTCTTCCACTAATTCAAACACTATTAATACAAGGTCTAAAATGGGTACTAGGAAACCAAAGCTTTTACCTGATTATGTAACTAACTATACAGTAAGATATCCTGTTGCAGCTGCTTTTACTTCTATGCTACAGTTGGTTGAACCAAAGACTTACAAGGCTGCCAATAATGATCCAAAGTGGGTTGTGTCAATGGGAGACGAAAATCAAGCTCTTAAGGATAGTGATATATGGGACTTAGTCAAATATCATCCATCTATGAATGTGTTGGGATGCAAGTGGGTGTATAAACTCAAATTGAATGCAGATGGTTCTATTTAGAGAAGAAAATCTAGATTGGTGGCAAAAAGATATAATCAACTTGAAGAACCTTGTTGCAGTTGATGCTATGGTGAGAAAATATTTAGGGTTTCTACTTGATGGAGAAGAAGCGTAACGCCGAGAAATTTTGTTGGAGAAGTTACCAGAGAATTTAGTTTCTCTACTGACAATTAAGGTTCGAACTCGATTTAAGTTTCTGAAATTGCGAATCTCTATGTACATATACTTATAACCTGTTTGACAAAATTACTCTATGAATGTTCTTTCAGATTTGGTTAAGTTGCTATATCATGAATTCCATTTGTGTTTCAGACGGAGGCTGGATTTTGGTGAGATCGTTTGAAAGAGGCTTAAAATATGAACGGGAGAAAATTTTGAGGTATTAAGTTATGATTTAGCTAACTAATGATCTCGTCAAATCTCTCTTCCTTCCGGAGAACCTTGAGAAAGTTGCGGATATGTTTGATGGGGAAGAAAAGAAACACGAGAAATTTTGATGGAGAAGTTATCAGAGAATTTTCCTTCTCAATTGGGTTTGACCTCAAGTTAAGTTTCTGACAATTCATATGCTATTTACATATGCTTATATGCTGTTTGATAAGATTACTCTGAGAATTTTCTCTCAGATTTGCTTAAGCTGATTTTTGACGAATTCGGTCTGTGCTTCATATGGAAGTTTGATTTTTAATGAGATTGTTTGAAAGAGGTTAGCTTCAGAAAATGTAAGGTTAGAAACGAAATTGATTTCCATTTCTCTAAATATCTAAATCACCAAATCAAATACTGAACTTATAGCAGAGATTTAACTGATTTGGGGGTTTTCAATTTTTTTTTTTGAAGCATGGGGGTTTTCAATTGATTGGGGGGTTTTCAACTGATTTGGGGGTTTTCAATTGATTGGGGGTTTTCAACTGATCTGAGCTTTTCCATCGAAGGGAGTAGTTTTTCTAATTGACTTGTTACTTTATGGATGAAAGCTGAATTTTAATTGACTCACTTTTTAATTTTTTTATATATGATTTTTGTTATTTTCTGCAGGCAAGTCTTTGGGTATAAGGACGTTCATATGGATTCTGATAATCCCCATCTCAGTTGCGTTTGCTGGCAAGGTATAGTGAATATCTAACATGATTGCTTGATCTGTATCACATATTGGTGTATGGTGTCAGATATTAAGCCCTTTAGGAGAATTGTCTATCCTCTTTTCTAGTCGTAAATCGAATGGTTGAATTTAAGATTCCTTTTCTCAGGTTCAAATTTGAATTGAGTTAGACGATTATGAAACGAATTTTGGCCGAATATAGGAACTTTAAGTGACAACTTTTAATGACTTATGTGAATTGAATTGAGAGATACAATGTGAAGAATTGGCTTAAAGAGTGAACACGTTGTATAATTGATGCAACAAAGATAGTCCATCTCTATGTGATCCGATTGACTAACACTTAGGGTTTGCTATTTTCAGAAAGAGGATTACCGACTAGTTGATATGGCTTTGCTTAGTGTCCACTGGACAGGAGTAATAACATTAGAATTTGTTGCTGTTGGTATGAGAGCTGTAACTGGAACAAGGGTGTCTGCTAAGCAATCTTTTGTCTTCATGACGAAATTGGTGTGTGAAACTTCTTCCGTAGTTTCATTCGATCCATAGATGGATATATGGCTCATCCCAGATTATTGCATTTATTTCATTTCTGTCTCTAGGAACTCTAGGTGTTGGTGTTGTTTAGGGACTTCTGGAATTCACTGAAGTGGTGAAGTACCTCAAGCATCCAGGGAAGTTTGCACGCCTTGGAGGAAAGATGCTCAAGCCTCGAGGTACATTTAGAATTTTGGATGCTTAAAGTTCTTTGAATGTACACTTGGCGTTTCATGCTATGAATTTCTTACTGAAATCCAATTGCCTATCATTAGCATAAATTTTGTTGATTTCAATGTGTAATCTGCCAGTGCGAACTGTTGTTCGTAAGTGCTTTGACTACTTGAAATTCTGTAGATATAACTGCAGGTATAACCTGATTGCATTGGTTTACAAGGACCATCACTAGATTAACCCTCAAATGTGTCACTCATTTGTTTTTTTGTTTTCTTTTATGCGAATGCAGAATCATGTGTAGGTTTATTCCATTTGCGTAAAGACAGATTGAATTGCTTATGTTTTCTTATACATTGTATGACTTGAGTGACCTAGAACGTAGTTTCTCTTACGAGACATTGGATTTGAAATGGATTGTGTGAGTTGAAAAATGATATAGTGGGTAATGTATATCTAAAAAACATTTTTGACAAATTGTTTTATCGAACTACCGCAGAGGTGTTGTTTATATTCTTTTAAGGCAATTTGTTTTCAAGTTAATGTTGATCAATTTTTTTTTTATGCACAGAGATGGGCGCACTACAAAAAAACGTAGCAAAGGCCACTAAAATCTCGCAACCGTTCCAAAAAATTAGTTGCCACAAGATTCCGAAACTAGTCAAAGGCAACTAGTAGTTCCTATGTACTTCAGCTACAATTTGACCGCAACTATTATTTTTATTAGTTTCTGAATTCTTTAGTAACAAGTATATGCCAACTACATGAAATATACTAGTAGCCTGATGCTTTAGGAACTAGGCGAAGGAAACTATTAGTTCCTATATGGTTTGACAACACGTCAATCACAACTATTGGTTTCATTAGTTTCCAAACTCATCAGCAACAAAGATATTCCAACTACATATAATGCATTAGTTTCCAAACTCTTCGGCAACTAAGCTTCCACAAGTAACAGATTGCATAGTTTCATAAGACTGCGGAAACTAAATCCAGCAACTGTGATTGCGAAAGGTTTGAGCACCCAAATACACCAACTAGATTATGCTAATTGTTAAAACACATGTTGACATTTAAATTAAAAGTTTGAGGCCCTTTGCAGTTATATTTCTCGTTCTTCAGTAAATAGTTTGCTTAAAAATAAATAAAATAGTTTGATGTTTTTCTGCTCTTGTTTCAAGAAGTCACCTATAGTATTACTCATTGGAACAAAAGTTATATTAAAGAAAATATATACAAGGGAAAGGGTAAGAATATATCCTCCGAATTGAGTTTCCATTAATTAAATAAGAATTTGCTAAATTATAATACTTGTTCTTGATTCGCTATCACACTTATTCTTGATCAGTCTTTTTGAAAACATTAAATTGTGATTTAAGTTACGGAAGTTGAACTACTACTCTTCCCTTTCGAGAATCCTTAACTGTTAAGATGGCGTCACTATTTGGTATGGGATTTATAAAAGTTTTCACAGTTAAATGTGTAACTTAAATCCTTACAACACTCTGGTTGAATTATTGTTCGGAAATGGAATTAGTGATTAACTTAAATCTCTTGATTAATAAAATGACAGATTCTATCTAGTGATGATGAGCCCTACATTTATTATACAAGGTGGTCAAGTCAGTCCATATTGGCAGCATTGTGTTGACGTTAAGTGGTTTTCATGATGATTCATTGATAGTGGTGGCTGCTGATGCATGAGGGTGATTGATGGATTGTATCAACAAAGAAAAATTGAAGAAATGTGACAAGTGAAAAAGCAGGGGCAGAGAATGGAAGGGCTAACAACGGTTCAGAGTGAGCTTTCCAATTACAAGGCTAAAACTACAACATTCTACAAAGTATAGACTTGTACCCAACATATCCGGAAAGATCGAGAATACAGGTTGAAGAAAGTGTTTGCACAGGAGGTATGAATGCCTAGAACCACAAGTATCATACAAATAATAGACATGAACTCGAAACAGATCCAGACAAATCTTGAGAAAGGAAATGAACATCTACCCTTATCAAAAAAAAAAAAAACAGAAACAAAGAAGAAAGAAAGGGACCAAATTAGCTGGCTGTAAACGAGCAACAAAAGAAATTTACAGTGGAACAGGAGTAGGAAGGTCAGGAGAGCCAACCAAAGCAAATGAGTTGATCTAAGTTAACTGAAAACAATTCTTCGAATTCAGATGCTTATAGCCAGAATACAAGCTCGGAACTGCGTTACACACATAAATGAGGAAGGACACCCAAGTGTTCAATATTTTCCTACCATTTGTGAACTGGGAACTTTAGACAGTGCAATAACAATTGAGGTTTCTACAAGGCCAGGGCGAGTGGCACAAAGATTTTATGAAATAAAGATTACAATAATTGTTAACCGTCCATTTTGTAAGAGAAACGAAGAAACCCGTCCATTTTGTAAGCCATTGGCAGTTGATAACCGGACAAGTCCTGCAAAATATGGATTACTCAGTAACTAACTCATAGATTACACTTAAATTCAATACAATCTAAGCATCACACAGGGAAAAACTTTTATTAGATCGATAAATAATGCTCACCACTATTAAAATTCCATATCATCGCGGTTGTTATTATCATCAAATTCATACTCATCCTCATCATCAGAGGTGTAAACGGCATCCGTGTCATTTTCCTCTTCATCTTCTTGGCTTCGACAAGCTACTGCTGCTGCAGCACGACTGATAGTTTCTGGGGGAACGTCGTTCCTATCCCAAACAAAACTGTCACTGCGATCCTGATGTGGCTCTCCTCTAAGATCTTTTATCGAATAGCTTGAATGCCATTCTTGATATGCCTCACTAGAAGTCGATCTTTCTGTTTCAGTCTCCCCATCCGAATCTATTTATGGAATATTGAAAGACCGACGAGGTTGCGTTTTTATAACCACTTCATTTTGTTTATTATATACATCATTGATATAGAAAACCTGTTGTGCTTGAGATGCTAAAATAAACGGTTCATTCACATAATATCTTCTATTCATATGGACACTAGTAAATCCAAACTCATCTGTTCCTGCAATCGGTCTCCAATCACATTTGAAAAGAAGAACTCGGAGTTGACCCACATACCGTGCCTCGATAATATTATTCACAACTCCATAAAAATCATTTTCATCTTCAGCTACACCTTCGTCTTCCCAAGGGACACACAGTCCACTATTCTGTGACTTTCGTCGACTCTCCCACTCTCTTGTATGAAATCTAAACCCATTGATAATATAGCCATTGTAACTCAAAAATTCTTTAGCAGGACCTTGACTCAACGAATATAGTTCATCGCTCACCTTACCTTTTTTATGAAATTGGTATATCTATTCATACATGCATAGAGATGTTTATCAATGACGAAAAAAACGAAGTGAAAGTCATTAAAATCGCAAAAGAAATTGTGTTACAATGATATATCGGTACTTACTTTAGTTGCAAACCAATCAGGAAACTCTTTGATGTGTCTTCTATTAACCTAGGCGTATCTTAAGCCACGGCTTTGCAGCTCACTTTTGTGTTCCCTGCAGGTGCAGCGCTTAACATAGTTAACCACAACAGTGCTAAAATATTACGAGATCTTGAACAAGTTAATGGCTATAAGAACACAAATAAATAGCACGCGCACTCCTCATATGGCTGCACTTCTTTGGTATTCAGCAAAGCATAAAGTTGGATTTGTTTCATCTCTGACTCCGTAAGCTGTCCCCAAGTTTCAGCTCCAACGGGCCTACCGGATTGTTTGAAAACTATTAATCGATAATCAGGTTGTGGCGCCTCATCATCCTCATTCCTTTCAAGTTTATTAAATTTTGTAACAACACTATTCAAGTAACGCGTACAAAAAGTGATACATTCATCTATAAGGTATGCTTCAGCCATCGATCCTTCGGAGCAAGCTTTATTCCGCACATAAGACTTCAACTTACGCAGATACCTAAAGTAATTACAGTAAGACTTCAAAGGATGCAAAAATAGTGATTGTATAAAAAAAATTACAAAAATAAATATTCACCCAAGTCGTCAATGTAATTAGACAAATGTTGCACATAAAATAAATGAATACCCTTACCTCTCGATCGGATACATCCACCGATACTGAACTGGACCTGCATCCTTTGCTTGTTGTGTTAGATGAATGGGCAAATGCATCATCACAACAAAAAAAGATGGGGGGAATATTCTTTCCAACTTGCACAAAGTAATTGCGATACTATCTTGTAGTTTATCCAGATCCTCTATCTTGAGAACCCGTGTACACAATACTTTAAAAAACATACATAACTCACTCAGTGCTTCCAATATATCCCCATCAAAGTGTCCACGTAAGGCAATAGGCAATAAATATTCCATTAATACATGATAGTCATGAATTTTCAGACCCATAATCTTTCGATCCTTAACGTTCACACACCGAGAAATATTTGATGAGTATCCATCGGGAACCTTAATATCCTTCAAAGTTCTACAAAAAGATTCCTTTTCTTTGGGCGACATGACAAAAGAAGCTGTTGGCACCACTATTTTATCTCCCTCTTGTCTCAAATGTAACTCCGGCCGTAATCCCCAGTCCATCAGATCCAACCGGGCCTTAAGATTGTCTTTCGTTTTCCCTTCTACATTCATCACTGTGCCCAATACAGTTTCACAAATATTCTTCTCAACGTGCATCACATCGACATTATGAAAACATATAATTGAGCTTAAGTACGGCAACTCATGAAATATGCTCTTTTTTTCCAGTTGTGTTTCAAAAGTAACCGGTGTTATTTCTGTCAGACCAGTCTGTTTGGCGTTCTTACCAAACTGAACTTGTCGAAAATGAGCCAGCTGTTGAGCAATTTCATCCCCATTCATCAGATGTGGTGGTTCTCGAAGTTCTTTCTCTCCATCAAAGGATGACTTCTGGTGGCGCCAATGATGACCAGCAGGCAAGTATCGGCGATGATGCATGTAACAATACTTGCCCCCATTGCTCAGTCGTTCTGAACATCGGTCAGGACCACAACATGGACAAGCAAATTCCCCTTTGGTGCTCCACCCGGAAAGCATAGCTAGTGCAGGGAAATCACTGATGGTGCCAAGTAATGCTGCACGACATTTAAAATTCTCTTTTTTTGAAATATCGTAAGTTTCAACACCTTCATCCCACAATTCCTTCAATTCCTCTATGAGTGGTTGCAAATACACATCGATGTCGTTTCCTGGGGATTTGGGTCCAGGAATTATCATAGACAAGATAAAATTTTCCTCTTTCATACACAACCACGGTGGTAAGTTATAATTGATGAGAACAACTGGCCATGTACTATGTGGATGCAACATATTACCAAACGGATTCATCCCATCAGTTGCTAATGCAAGTCTTACATTGCGAGGATCAGCTGCAAACGCTGGGTGCTTCTTATCAAAGGTCTTCCATGTCTCTGCATCAACTGGATGCCTCAAAACTCCATCTTTGGGACGTCTTTTCACATGATATCGCATATAAGGGTCTTTGAAGACATAAATAACCTCTGAAGTCTTGGCTTCAATGGGAAGTACCGCAATTTCTTTACTGGAATGTTTTTACCTCTTGGTGTCCTTCTGATTGATTCGTTATCCACATTCAATTCAGTAGTTTTCCATCTTGAAGCATGACATACCGGGCAAGAAGTTTTATCTGCATTCTCTTTCCAGAACAAAACACAATCATTCTCGCAAGCATCGATCAAAATGTAGCCAAGCCCCAAGCCCTTGATTGTTGTTCTAGCTTCATAAAAATTCTTTGGTAGTTTGGCATCCGGAAAGGCTTTGGTCAAGAGACTCAACAACGCATCAAACCCCTTGATGTTCAATCCACCGAGGGACTTGACATGAAGCAAGTGCACAATGAAGGATAATCTTGAAAATTTTTCATAGCCAGGATATAGTGACACCTGCGCATCGTTCAACAACTTGTAAAAATTGGAGGCGTCATAGTTCATTTCTTGCAGCAAATCCGACATTTCTTCATCGTCGTCCTGCACCACATTTCCAGTATTGGTTGTTTCCCTCACCTGGTCATCCCCTTCTCCATGGTATACCCAATCGACATATCCCGGCATAAAGCCATTCCACAGAATATGTCCGTGCACTACAGACACAAGCTCTCTCTCATTGTTATTGCAATCCTTACAAGGACAAAATATTTTCTGGTCGGGTTCTAAATCCCAGCTCGCATAGTCTATGAAATTTCGAACTCCTGCTTTGAATGCATCGTGGTCTCTTGGAAGTCCTATCCAGCTCTTGTCAATAATAGTGAAGTCTTGTAAATCCATCATATGAACATAAAGAGTAAACAGAAGATAATCTATGAGAGTCCGTAAAAGGAGGTGCAGAACAACTATGGATTAGAGAAACAAAATTTCTGCGAAACAAGAAGAGATCTTAGATTAAAGTCAAACCAACAAACAGATAATATGAATCTATAATATACAAATTAAAAAATTTAGCAACCTATGCAAGTCAAATTAGTGAGAAAAATAGGCATAAGTTAAGGATTGGATGGAAACAACTATGATTTCTTTGTTAATATCAACAATCAATATGATTATAAAATTTCCTTGCACGGGTATTCAGATTCAGAGAGAAACTGGTCAAAATCCATATCTCAGTGACAAGATTTACCTCGTAAAAGGCAGCACCAACACAGGACTGTGATCATACGATCAAACATTGACGAAACTACCAGAAATTCGTCACATCAAAGCCCTTTCCAGCTCCGTTGGAAACCTGGTAGTAGACAAACAAAAAGAGCACAGATCAGTAAAATCAATAAGGAAAAGTGACTCTTTTAACTAAATTGAAAAGAGGGGGAGATTGATATGAGACTATGATAGTTATCTCTAAACTCTGAATCCATTTTATAGTTATAGAGAGTCTTGAGGGAGTTAGCTTTTAAAATCTTCAACAATAACATAAATCTGAACCAAAATCACAACCCACACCCAGAAATCAACCACCAGAGGGTTCTATTCAACAATTGATTAAAAATAAAACCATTACCGAAATCGAAATCATAGTTATAAGAAAAAATTACAGAAGACAGTTACCTTTTGCCCTAACTTTTGATGGAATCCTTTGATTTTCAAGTTTCAACAACTTCTTCATCCAATCGAAGTCAATGAAGAAGAAAAGAGAAATCCCTGTGAAATTGAAGAAAGAAGATGGGGAACCGAAGGAAGTAGTTGTTGAGAGAAATATCAACGAGGTGACTGGGGTATATGATGAAGATGAGAAAGAAAGATCGGGACTGAGTAATCTATGTTTCGCCCAGCGTATTATTTGGTGTAGCTGGACTATAAGATAGGAGTACCTCACTGCCATAGATGGAAGCTACCTATCACCATCAAAGAGATCTGATGACCAAATCTTGAGACCCAAGATCTTATGGTGAAAACCGGCTGCTGAAAATAATGGCAAATATTATGGTTTTCGGTATACTCTGCAGTGGTGCGAGTATAACCAAAGACCAAAGAGGGAAATAAAAGACCAAATTTTGGGTTTAGTCTGGTGTGTGACGCTACGGTGGAAAGACTAAATTTAGTCAGGCATACACTATATGTTCGTCTGGTGTGGGGCGTGCAATATGCGTTCTCCCGGTGCATGAAGATTCAAAAAAGAATTAAAAAAAATTTTTTAAAAAAAAATGGGCGCGTGCACTATACGTTCGCCTGGTGTGGGGCGTGGACTATGCCAACGCCTGGTGTGGGTCGGGACTATACGTTCGCCTGGTGGTTGAGCGTGGACTATACCGACTATATTTGGGTTTAGTCTTGGTCCTAGACCAAATATACTCTGGGATTTAGTCGATGATCAAAATTTGATCGATAGTACATCCCACTATGCCTGTTCAACTTACCAAATATTTGGGTTTAGTCGCCCACTGCGGACGCTCTAAGGGTATGCATTTGAACTTCCTATCTGTTCTTCTATTGTCAAATATGCGTAACATACCTAGTTTTAGACTGTATACCTATTTGATTCACGGGTAAGATTTCGAGTTACAATAAAAGTCTGGTAAAAAGGAAGATTTTCGTTCAATCCTAAAATCATTCCAGAGATGTTAAAGATTTTTTTTTTTTTTTTTGGGAATTATCAGAGATCAAAAACAGCACGGTACATAACTTACGATTTTTAATTTTATTAATTAGTTCATAAATTGATATTGGGCTATTTGATTGAATCTGAAATTGGGGTTACATATTTTTAATTTGATTCATGAGTTCATAAATTGATATTAGGCTATTTGATTGAATCTGAAATTGGGGTTACATATTTTTAATTTGATTCATGAGTTTATAAAATGATATTAGGCTATTTGATTGAATCTGAAATTGGGTTACATATTTTTAATTTGATTCATGAGTTCATAAATTGATATTACGCCTGTTCAACTGAATCTGAAATTGGGGTTACATATTTTTATGGCTAGTGTTTTGGTCTAAATTTGGCCTTGTCTGTAGCTTTTTAGAGCTTCTCTAGTACAGTTAACCTTTTTCCTCAAAAAAAAAAAAAAATTGGGGTTACATAGGATTCATCAAGTTGTGCAGAATAGTTGGGTGTATGCTATCCTGCTTAAGTTGGGTGTTCCTTTCCATCAGGTTGTGGAGAATAGTTCAAAACAGAAAATAATGCATCTACAGAGTATCGCAATGACACCCGCACCTATAGTTCAAAACAGAAAATAATGCATCTATACTTGTGACAGCAATATGTGTTTCCCTATGACATACGACCCACAACCCACCAACAATAAAAACTATGAGTATCGCAATGACACCCGCACCAAGACAAATTCCGCCCTCTTTGCCTAGGCTAGTCAATGCAAAAAATCCACCACTACCACCATCGGTAGAGGTGTAAGGTAGTAACAGTAGTAATAGTAGTAGTACTAAGTAGATGGAACTGAACCTTTGTATGTTAAACTTTTTCTATACTTGTCTCTACATGATTCATCAGGTTGTGCAGAATAGTTGGGTGTATGCTATCCTGCTTAATCCTATGCTTGTCTCTACAGGATTGTTATAGTTTTGTAATATCATTATTGATATTCAAATTTGGTTTCGTGACTGATCTTTTCTTATTCCTTTCCAGATGTCTCAAACCAAAAAACAACTTTCCAAGAACAAAATTGGGAGCTCCGACATAGCAAGCATATCCCCTGGACAGTTGAGGTCAAATTACGGTAAGAATTATATTTTCAGATGACGGTATATAATGAAGTGTGTAGAATGTGTTAATTTGTTCATTCATTGTTTTCCTACAGGTAGCGTAAAGAATAGAGGAGGAAGGGCTAGTCAACTCGGTCGTCAACAATCAGTGCGCCATTCATTGGAGGATTTGGTTGAACCACCATCGCTTTCAGGAAAATCAAGAAGAGGATCAATATTCCAACAAGTTCGTAAAAAGAAACAACAACCAATGAATCAACAACCATCATCTCAAATCGAAGACCATGAACAAGTGGAGGAAGAATACCTTCAACCACCAGAAGAAAGATCAGGAAGAACTCGTAACACTCCCTTGCCAACACGTTCACCACCACCGCGAGACAGGGGTGGACAAAGTCTTCCTATAACACCAAGCAGGTTACCTCTAATTGATGATGATTTTATTGATTCTCCGAGAAGATCTCCTAGAGGACTTGGTAGTAATCGAGTACTAACCAACAGGTCTAATGATTTTATTAATTATTTAAGGAGATCTCCAAGGGGACTCGGCAATAATAGGGTACAAAGATCGCTTGAGGCAGAGTACAATGCTTCAAATGCAGGACATATGCAAAGACATCGTCAAGTCCAACATCAATCAGATCAACTTTATAACACTCAAGTATCAAGTTCTTCTCGGCAACAACCATTGGGATTACAACATCAGGGTAGTCGAAGTTCATCTTCCAAAAGACAATCTCAAACACCATCAAATGGCGCTCCTCTTGGAAACCAAAACATCTTGCATCAGAATACTTCACGCTATGAGCCACAAAAAATGATACTCCTGAAGATCAACACCTCCAGCGGCAGCATCCTTCACGTTCAACATCTAATTCTCCCCAATCAAATGAAGAATGTGGTACTGCAGAAATAACGAGTAAGTATAAATGTATGCATATGTGAAAATAAAAGATGCAGAACACTTCATTTTATTTTTTTGCGCGAGTTCACTTATATGTTCATTTTTAATATTAAACAGTTGTACCATTAAGGAAAAAAAGAGGGCGCAGCTGTATGAAGGAACTTTCCAAATTCAGGGGACAAATACTTGAATTGGATCTCTATGAAGGTAGACTATGCGGTTATTAAAATGAAGTCGCAATTAATTCAGTGTGCATGTGGACTAGGAAAAGTCATAACTGTCCCTTGAATTACGATGCATTTGATGATATTCCTCGTGAAAAAATTCAGCGGGTGATCAAAAATCTCTATGTATGTATTAGAAGTCACTGTGTTATTCCAATTTTAATAATATTTTTTGTGAAAGCAATAATTCGGATGTATTAATGTCAATTACAACTCCCAGCTAATCAGTTTTTTCTCAACCAGGACTACTTTACAATCAAGTCTCGCACTGGAGAAGACCCAGAGGAAGCAATCAAGAAAATAATGAGGAATGCATATAACAGGCATAGGCACAAAATTCATAAAGCATACCTAAAGATTCAAAACCTTAGTAGTCACGAGGTAACTTTGGCCTCCGAACCACCCTCTGAACTGGAGATTAACAAAGAGGATTGGATATATATGTGCAAGACTTTTGACACGCCAGATTTCAAGGTATATACATTCAGTTACATGTGATCTTTTCATCAAACTATCATTGCTTATGTGTTAGATTCTGAATTTACTTGTGGATACATTATAACCATAAAATTAGATAGCATATGCAATTTTATGTCACCTAGTGATACACCCCTTATACAATTTCATTGCTTCTTTGAAAATTTATTGTTTCTAGTTAGGAGTGTGTTCTTTTCCGCAAGGGTATGCATTTGAACTTCCTATCTGTTCTTCTATTGTCAAATATGCATAGCATACCTAGTTTTAGACTGTCGCAAATAAAATGAAGTTTTGACTTTCCATGAAAGAGCCTCCTGTAGTATGTGTAGAATGTTTAAAATATCAAGCTATATATGTTATGAATACACTGCAGAGTTGCTTAACCTAACAGATGGTGGAGTTTAAATGACAGAAAAAATCATACAGAGGGACTGCGGCTGCTAAAGCAAAGGAAATTAATCATAGTGCAGGCAACAGAAGTTTTGCCAGCGTAGAATATGATTTGGTATGCATTAATTGTATCTCATTCTTTGTCTACTGATGTTGGTTCGAATCCGTGTTTTATATACCGTGTAGTGTTAACTTACTTGGTTTGTATGCAACTGCTTGCTGCTTCAAGGATTGCGGAGAACAAGCCTTGTGATGCAGTGATTTTATTTTCAGAAACCCATGGTTCTAAAAATTGCCACCGAAATGTCAGGATATGAAAGTAAGACATACTACAAATATACTTTGAATTTTGTGTCTAAATATATCTCTGCAACAGTATATGATCATGTATAGCTATCTGTAATTTATGTAGAAAACAATGGAGGACATGAAAGAAGCAACACTGCGAGGAGAATCTAGTAAAACTCCATCTGACATATATGAAACTGTCTATAATGAACAACGTGGGAGTCTTAACAAACGTGGTCGCAAAGCTTCTCACACTCACAAGAGTTTGGCTGATTTAAGGGAAAAAGAAATACAATTGTTGAATGGAAGAATTGAGTCTCTACAGACAGAAAACATGCTACAGAGAAGAGAAACACGTCGGCTTACTGATCTAATTAATAGTTTTTTTTCTAAACATTATCCTTCCATGGTTGTACCAGATGTATCAGATGATGAAATGGAGGATGATGCAGAGGTCAGTGGGCGAGATAAGGATCTTGATGTGGAAGGTCAAAATGATGAGGATGACTATGATAACCTAGAGGATGAAAACTACATCCGTGACTATCCTGATATGGAGGATCGAAATGTGGAAGGTGCCATGGATGATGAATGATTTTCTTTATTTGAAAGACTGACGTGGAGGATCCCAGTTCGGAGTGCGCCAGCCAGTGATGAATGAATTTCTATTTTATTTTGTTTTGTGTTTTTTTTCTTTCTTGTTTTTTTTCTGGTATTAGGATATTAGGGTAGGGACGTGTAGTATGGCTTTTTGAAGCATCTAAGGTGTTATGACTTTTTACTCTTGGTTCCGGAAATGAAATGCATATTTTATTAATTTGTTTTGTCGATACATACATTATACAAAAAAATTATTAATTAGGATATGATCAAAAATAGTAATTAACTAATTATGAGGTTAATTACGATATTTTCATTACCATATTAATTATGATAATTATTTGAGTTTAATTACGATATTAATTACAAGATAAATGAAGATATTAATTACCATATAAATATAATAATTAATTGTGATATTAATTACGATATTAATTACAATATCATCCATGCATACAACCAAAATAATTACAATATCACAGTTGCGGAATGATTTGGGAACCATATGCCAACTAGTAAATTTAATTGTTTAACGATTCGATAACTATCAATCAACTTCAACTTAATTGTCTATACCTATTGAAATTATGAAATCATAGTATTTGGCTACCACCAAATTAATTGCTAAATAAATCCACAACAAGATTTTAATTTAGTTGCCATATTATGTGGAAAGTTATTGACAACTACGATGATTATGTTGTTAATATGTTTGGCAACTCTAGAAAAACTGCAAAATTTTGTGGTTTTAATTAATTGCATTTAACTAAGTAACGTATTTGGCTCCTGTAACATAAGTTTCCAAATGAAACCATGGCAACTATGTATTTTTAGTAATTGCCTTTACATTTGGAAACACCCCATACGGCAACTTAGGCTCCGCAACTACCATTAGTTGCCAATGTGTTTGGCAACTAAAAACTCATATTCGGCAACCAAACTGGCTTGGTTGCCGATGCTCAGGTTTTTTGTAGTGGCGGCTTGGGAGAACGGCATATCTCATATTGTAGGGGTACATTGTATTATTAGCAGCAGTTGTATGGCGAAAATTACCATGTTGAGTTCCCATTTTGAAGCTCTGGCCAAATGACATGTCTCTTTTTAGATGCCTTTATTGCTTAAAGTATCACTTGTTAGATCCGATATTGGATAGGCATCATTTCAAAAACTAGGACAGCACAAGAATGCCATAAAATACCACTCAATGGTTTTGGTCTTTGGCTGAGAGCATGGGAAACATACTACTCCGGGACTAATGTTAGAGCCTCTAATTCTTTTGAAAGATCTTCGTACATCGAAACACTAATGTTTTACATTTTTTGTTCTCAGTGCCAGAAGTAATGCTCTAAACTAGCTAGCTGCTTTGGATATAAATGCATACACTACCAGCCACTTAGTCTTTTAGTTCATGTCGTTTCCATAGGAGATGATGGTGATGTATGCGCCTTAAAAGGCGAATTTCCGAAACGTCTGTCACACCGAAAGATTGTCGTAACGTCCATCACATGGAAATATTATCATATGGTAATTATCAAGGACTACGCCGACAATGCTACTGCCAAACTCCTCGTGTTAATTGATAAGCATGTTAAAGTTATGATCCAGAGACAAAGGATTATTGTTTTATTTGGAATTGGCAGTGGTAACAATACAAGGGAGTAATGTTAATTTGGATCTATTCTATACGTATTCACCCTTTTGACCTGTGTATTTAAATTTTATATACTAAAAAAGGAGAAATGTTTGTTACATGTTAGCTCTTAAACAGACTTATAATCTTTTGCTTATACCACACGGAGAAGATCACTTCATTTTCGTCTTGTAGACCTGTATGTATTGAACATGTTTTTCTGAATGACATGAACTGTTATGCAACTTCCATTACATAATTAAAAAAAATGTACATATTTCTTATCCAATAAAACAATATTTTTCAGATATTATTCAATTATAAAGCCAATCTTCGATCTGCATTTTACGACTTAGGCTTGGTTGTTGCTAGCAGACCCCAGTTGGATCGGGACTAAAGGCTGCGTTGTTGTTGTATAAAATCAATCTCCGGATTTTTTCTATGATCTTATTGCTACGAGATTATTGCTATGAGCTTATTGCTATGAGATTTGTTGTTTGATGTTGTGGGAAGTGTACGAATACCACGACATTTAGCTAGTAAGTTTGGTACATCAATTCAACTGTGTTTTTTCATTATCTGCAAATTGTATGAAAAAATTTATATGATACAATTGTTACTGCATAGGATAATAACTTTTATTAATGGTAAGATGACTTTGTTAAAATTACAAAAAAACTTTCTTGTAATTGTTGAGTTTTAGTGGTCGGATAAGGCTTAACAATTAACATAAAATATAGTTTGGTGTTACCGTGTTGCTCAAACCTTTGGTAATTTGAGGTTGCTGGTGTTTAGTTCCAAAGGCTTACGCAACTAGGCAATAGGTTAATTGTCGAAGCTTAGTTGCATAAATATGAGGCTACTAGTGCGTTTTATTAAGGTTCCATGTGTTTGTTGCTGATGTTTTTGGAAACTAATGAAAACCGTAGTTGTGATTAACATGTTGCCTAAGTATATAGGAACTAGCAGTTTCCGTTTCCTAGTTTCGAAAGCATCAGGCTACTAGCATATTTCTTGTAGTTGTCATTTTTTTGTTGCTAAAGAATTCAGAAACTAATAAAAGTAATAATTGCGATCAATTTGTTGCCGAAGTATACAAGAACTAGTAGTTGTCATTGACTAGTTCCCAAAGCATTTGGCAACTAATTTTTTAAGGTAGTTGCGAGATTTTAGTGTCCTTTGCTAGGATTTTTTGTAGTGTGTAGATTATTCAGAGACTTTTAATCCAGTGGTTAAGGCTACTACAATTAGGTGTGTCCTAACAATTGTCTTATCTAGGAATTGGCTGGTTAAACAATTAGATGTATCCAATGATTTTTTGCATGGACATCTAAATGAGTGTGTGTTTATGCAAAAAACTCCAGGTTTTGTAGTTGAAGGCAAATAGGATCATGTATGCCATTTTAAGAAGTCATTGTATGGGTTAAAGCAATCCCCAAGGGCTTGGTTTGAAAGGTTTTCAAAAACTCTACTTCAGTATGGTTTCAAACAGTCCAAGTGTGATCATTCACTATTCATATTCAGTTCTTCAGAAGGAGTCATGCTTCTACAACTTTATGTTGATGATATCATCTTAACAGGTAGATCTTCATCTCTATTATCTTCTCTTACGACTTACCTTAGTAAAGAATTTTCCATGAATGACTTGGGGGATCTCCATTATTTTCTGGGCGTAGAAGCTACCAGGAATTATTCTACAAATCAAATTCTGTTATCACAGAAAAAGTACACAATGGACTTATTAACAAAGGCAGATATGGTGGATTGCAAGCCCTGCAGTACTCCAGTTTTAAAAGGTCCAAGATGTTCAATTTTAGATGGAGAATTGTTAGAGGATCCTCTCTTTTATAGAAGTTTGGTGGGAGGATTACAATATGTTACTATGACAAGACCTGACATAGCATTTGCTGTCAGTTATGTGTCCCAATTTATGCATCAACCTACAACAGTACATCTACAAGTTGTCAAGAGAATTCTTAGGTATTTGAAGGGTAGTCTTGGTTCAGGTATTACTTTGGGCTCCTCTGATCTTAATTCTCTTACTGCCTACACTGACTCTGACTGGGCTAGTTTCCCTGATACTAGAAGAAGCACTGCAGGATATTGTGTGTTTCTTGGTTCTTCTTTATTGTCTTGGACTTCAAAGAAACAACCAATTGTTTCTAGATCAAGTGCAGAGGCATAGTACAAGGTTTTGGCAAATGCTTCTTCAGAATTACTTTGGGTTTCTTATTTGTTAAAGGAATTGGGTATATCTCTGCAATTACCTGTGACACTTTACTGTGATAATATGAGTGCTTCTAGTCTTGCAAGAAATCCTATGTTCCATGCAAGAACTAAGTACATAGAGATTGATTCCCATTTCATCAGGTACTTAATCATCTCAAAATTTTTGCTAATCAAGTTTGTTCCTTCCTTGAAGCAATTGGCTGATGTTTTTATAAAAGGAATGCCTTAATCACTCTGTCACACACTAGTTTCCAAGCTTACGTACTTTACTGGTACACAGCTTGAGGGGGACTATGAGTACATGTAAATGTTAGAGAATGGGTGTCTCTTATAATGTGTGCCTATAGCTGTTTATAGACTGCTTTAAGTATTTGTGTCACAGACAATTGTTGTGACTTTACATCTTCTGTAATAATGAATCTATAAATAGTTATGTAATAACTCTTCCTGAGTTAATGCTTTCGAAAATAATAAAACATTTCTTCAATTCATTTAGCGCTGATCACAGTTGGTTCAAGGACTCTATGTTAAAGGATTGTCTTTTTATTCTAATTGATTTTAGTTATATTAAAATTGAGAATATTGTTAGTAGAATTTTTAATGGTTTGGGAAGATAAAGCAACTAAATATAATAGAAGATTCAATGTATCAGGTGAATGGTCGGACAATTATCCTCCACTCATCAATATATCTTCCTTTTCTATCAAAGAAAAAAAACTAGCAAGTCAGAATATATGAAGCATCTCTAACATCTAATTTCTGCAAAAAGAAAGGATACTATAAATTAACTTACGCAAGGATTAGCTTTTTCTCCTCGGATAGATAAGCAAGAACAATCTCATCAATTTCCTTGCCTATTGACATGACACTCAGCATCCTTCTAAATTTTTTATGATTGATCCCGAAGGATATTGGTTCATTTGTTTGCACCAGAACTTCCATCGTCTAAAAAAAAACACGAGGCACAACTTTAGAGGAAACCAGAAAAGTGCCAAAAAGGAAGCCTATCATGTTCACAATTCGATTGTTATCTATTTGACGATCTTATTGACATTCCTAAGGCCAAGCACTATGGTGCCATATTTCTCTTTCCTATCCCTCATAGGTAGGGAAAAATCAAAAAATCCTCCACCATGATCTCCCATATCCCTTCACTAAGGATATACCTTCCCTACTACTCATAGTGGATCAGATCTGTTCCCTCTTGTAGGGAAAGGAAATGAGTTTCTGTGTAAAACTCTAGTTTACGTGACTTTTTCCATGGAAACTAAATATTTGTTTTTGGTTTTCCTATTTTTACCCTAAATCTTTCCTTTTACACTTTTTTTTACTTAAACTTTTTTTTTTACCTACTATATCTCCTTTTTACCTATTATGTCTCTTTTTTTACTCTAAATTATCTTTTTTTTAACTATACAAATTTCCAATGTAAAATAATTGGGTAAAAAAAACGGATACTCAGTTTCTGTTTGGCACTATTCACACGAAAACAAACTGAGTTTCCATGTCATGTAGGGAAGGGATAAAAGAAAACCATAGAGGCTGCCATATCTCTTCCCTTTATTTGCGCATAGGGAAAGGAAACAAACTGAGTTTTCGTGTCATGTAGGGAAGGAATAAAAGGACACCATAGTGAGGCTGCCATATCTCTTCCCTTTATGTGAGGATGGGGAAGGGATACCCTCTCCCATAATGCTTGCCCTAACATCATCAACAAAAACAACGATAAAATCAACAATCTCAGTCTTACCAGCCTAAGGATTAAAGCCTAATTCACTTTCCTTACCGGTCAAAAGTAATATGATGTAATAAAATAGAAAAAATTATACCTGGGGATGAGAAAGTCACCAAAGAGGAAATGCTTATTTCCGTGTTGGATAATGAAAAAATCAATATATCATTTTGACGAAGAAGTTTGCTATCCCCAATGAGCTTCAACTGTTTGCACAATTTCTTGGCAGATATCTTAATGGAAGAAACAAACTTTAATCGAACATCAGAAACATCAAAAGGCTTGTGTACTCTGAAAATCGGCAGTCCAGATTTTGGTTCAAGCGGTGGAATATTATCCATTTTCCCCACAAATATAGTTTCCATTACAGAATCCAATAAAAATAATCAGAAACCAAGGGAGGGAGCTTCAGATCCTGACGAAGAATGAAATCATGTAACAGAACACATCAATAAATCATGGGCGAAGCCAGGTTTCTAAGTGAGGGGGTGCAGACAAAAATACACACTACAACAGAAATATCAAACCAATTTTTTTTTCTTCCACAACACATGAAAAATTGTATTACAACACCTAATAATCTCCTGTAACAACAAAATATACAAACTAAGAGACACCTTAGCTAGCTAATTATCATGTATTGTACTCTTATTTTTTGCTTATATGTATCGCACAGTAAGCAATTGTATAGTGACACTTCATGAATCAAGGCAGATACGTTGTTGGATTTTAGAATTAGATTTTTTTTATCAAGCATCTTTTTAGAATTAGATCAAATATGATTCGCATACATCATTTCGACAAAGTCTCGAGTTATATTTTAGCCCATGATAATAAACAAGTATAAGATTTCCAGCAGATTTACCATCAAATGTCCGCAGAAAGAATGAATCACCAACTTGAAATCTTAAACATGAAAAACATAATAAATAAAACTAACAAAAACGAATGGTATAAGCCAAAAAACACAACCCTTGCATAGGGTTAGAGATCTAAGAGAACGAGCAATTAATAAGCATGGTCTTCAATCATAGAAAACTAAAAATCATGATCAAGAACATAATCGGCGATCAACAGATCAGAGAAGAGATGTATAAGAGAAACCCTAACCTGAAACGGCGGAAACCAATGGCTTCTTCACAAATCTACTAGTTGACACAATAATTTACCGGGTTTTGACACATCGTATCGTTGGATTTGTCTATTTCTGTTCCGTAAGGGCAGTTTCTATGGCAATGAACAAAAATAAAAATTTGTTGGGTCACGTGGATGAACAAAGTGCATTCTCCACTATAGGAATCAACGCAAAATGAATAAATCTTATATTTTTAGGGTCCCACTAATGATATTATTAACATAAACTAATAAAGATTGGGTCACACCGATGATTTTATTTATATAAACTAATAAGAGTTCGGTCCCACCGATTATTTAACTAATAAAATAAATAATAAAAAATAAATCCTAATTATAATAACCATTTTGGAGAGAAAATATGTGAGGGGCGATCTTCCCTCCAACTCCAGCGATCTTCCCTCCAACTCGGCGTCTATGGCACGATCGCCCTACTTTTCATCAAGCGCGTGTTGGGTGTTCCATCTCAATGTTCAAATCAACAAATATATTAATTTGAACATCCATTTTTCATGTTTGTTTATTCCAAGTGGGAGCAAAATGAACAAACTTATAATTTGTTCATTCCATAAGAACTGCTCTAAGATATCTTACTAGAGAACGCGGGCTTAAGCGCAATATAGCAATACCCTTGTAAAAATAGTATACACGCGCGTTTGTAAGAATAGTCAAGAACTCATTCTGCAACTTGTTAACATGATTGTCCATTCCAGGTCTAAGCAAAACACCATAGTGCATGTTGCGGAGTTGCCGGCAGACACCCGATCCGCATCTTATCTACATCCGCCCAGTTAGTAGATTGGACACGGATGGACATGTCAAAACTCATTGGACACCCAATCCTCCTATCATATATATGATTTATTTTTCCTATAAACTGAAGGTTTCATTAAAACTTATAACCACTTTCGGAACACGTTACTGTCCTTTCTGTAGGTTACTGTCATGAAATAGTAAAGTATAAAATCCTTTATTTTACTGCTTTTGATAATCGCCCAGCATATTCACCCATTCGAGTACAAACAAACCATTTTACTGCTTTTGATAACCTTCCAGCGTACTCACCCACTCGAGCACGAACAAACCGTCCCTAGTACAGTTGAAATGAGCCAAAGATAGCCTTATCATACACTCTTTCTTTCTTTTCTTAATAAAACGAAGGTTTCATTAAAACTTAAAACCACTGTTGGAACACATTGTTACTATCGTTTTTGTAGGTAAACATGATAATGCATCCACATAAAAACACCCCTTATCACTATACATGTTTTGGTTTAACATTGGGTGTCCCCAATTTGTGGGGTACCACCCAGACGAGGGATCTTATTTTTATGTAATGGAAACTTAAAGATCAAACTTAGCTTATATAAAGAATACTCTCTTTATTGATGTTTAGAAAATAACTCAAAACTAAACATAAAGCTCTAATATGATCAAACCACAACTTTGGTGATCATATATAGAACTAGAACTTCCCTTTCTAATCATATTTCCTTATTACATGTATTCCCTTTTCTTAGAACTAGTTGACTTCTAATTCTCTTAGGTTTACAGCAATTTCCTAATCTTGTCCTAACCAGCTTGTTAGTGACTTATATGTTGATGTTTAACCAACATTCTCCCCGTTAAGCTTCAACCTTACCCGTGACATATCTTGTACTCCAATCAGTTGTCTCATTTCTTCAAACTTGATCCGAGCTAATGCCTTTGTCAATATATTTGCTTTCTGCTCAGTTCTTGGTATGTGTTCAACGTTGATGATCTCCTTCTCGATACATTCTCGTATGAAATGATACCTTTTGTGAATGTGTTTCGTCTTCCCATGAAACACTGGATTTTTAGTGAGTGCAATTGCAGACTTATTATCAATCTTGATGAGAACTTTTTCAGGTTCTCTTCCTTTGATTTCACCCAACAATTCTTGAAGCCATATTGATTGTTTAGCTGCTTCTGTTGCAGCCATAAACTCAGGTTCACAGGATGAGAGGGCTACAGTGTCTTGCTTCTGTGAACACCATGTAATAGGTGCTTCACCTAGATAAAATATATGACCAGTTGTACCTTTTCCATCATCTTGGTCAATATTATGACTGTTGTCACTATACCCAACAATTCCTTTTGATCCTCCTCGACCATACTTCAATCCACAGCTGATTGTTCCTCTTAGATATCTCAATATATGCTTTATTACATCACCATGAGACTTGCGTGGACTCTGCATATAACGGCTTGCTACTCCCACAGAGAAAGCCAAATCTGGTCTTGTGTGTAATAAGTATCTTAGACATCCAACATTTCTTCTATAACTCGTTGAATCAATCTCTGCTTCTTCTTGTGCCTTTGAAACTTTAAGTCCAAACTCCATTGGTATCTTAGTTGGATTATAAGTTTCAAGTCCTGCTTCTTTCAGAATTCTCCTTGCATAAGCTTCTTGTTTAATCTGAATCCCATCTACTCCTTGATGGACTTCTATGCCAAGTAATAAGTGAGTTTTCCGAGGTCTGACATCTCAAACTTTGATGACATTTCTCTCTTGAACTCCTTGATCACCTTAAGGGAGTTTCCAGTCAAAAATAGATCATCTACATAGACTGCAATCACAAGAAGCGTTCCCTTTTCTTCTTTTCTGTATACTGATGTTTCTTTAGAGCACTTAACAAATCTGATTTCTCTTAAGATTTGATCTAACTTTGTATTCCAGGCTCGAGGAGCTTGTCTTAGACCATATAGATCTTTTGATAACTTATAAACCTTATGCTCTTGTCCTTTTACTTCAAAACCTTCTGGTTGTTCAACATACACATCTTCTCGCAATTCACCATGTAAGAATGCTTTCTTAACGTCTAAGTGGTGAATTTCCCATGAGTTTGATGATGCTTCTGCTATTAAGAGACGAATTGTCTCTAGTCTAGCAACTGGTACGAAAACTTCATCAAAGTCTATGCCTGATTCTTGAACGTATCCCTTAGCTACAAGTCTTGCCTTATATTTGTTGACAGTACCATCAGCATTCCGTTTTATTTTGAAAATCCACTTAAGACCAATCACTTTTACCCCACCTGGCTTATCAACTAGAAACCAAGTCTTGTTTCTGTTGATTGAAATAATTTCTTCTCTACATGCTTGTGTCCATTTAGTCGAGACCTTTGCTTCCTGAAAATTCCTTGGTTCATCATTAACAGAAAGTAGCATAATCTCACATTCTTCTGCAGCTTGAAGAACATAATCCTCCAGATACTGTGGCTTTTGTATCTGTTTTGTTGATTTTCGCAGTGGAATGGGTTGAGTTATTTCATCGATCTCCTCTTCTTCTTCTTCTTCTTCTTCTTCTTCTTCTTCTTCTTCTTCTTCTTCTTTATTCTCAGTGTTTTCATTATTCTCTTCTTATTCTTGATTAACATCATTGTTTCCATTGGTATTGATGATTATGGGTCCTTCGCCTTCATCAATTACTTGACCCCATCTCATGTGAAACATTCCTGGATCCCTACTTGGTCCATCATTAGTTTCTTTCCAGTTCCAGTTTTCTTTTTCATCGAATACCACATCTCGACTCACTATTACTCTTTTCGTTGTTGGATTGAATAATCTGTAAGCTTTGGATCCAGGCTCAATTCCTAGATGCAGAAGAGTCTGAGATCGATCATCCAGTTTCTTAAGAGTTGCAGAATCAACTTTTGCGTATGCTTTGCAACCAAACACTCTTAAATGATCTATGTTTGGTTTTCTCTTTCGCAAACTTTCATATGGAGTCATGTCTTTCAGAGCTTTCGTAGGTATCCTGTTTATTAGGTATGTGGAGTGTCGTACAGCTTCTCCCCATAGATAATTAGGTACCTGCATAGGCTTTAAAGAACTTCTTGTCATCTCCATTAGAGTCCTGTTTCTCCTCTCCACCACTCCGTTTTGTTGTGGTATCCCTCGAACCATTTTGTTCTGAGACATAGTGTTTAAGGTTCTGAAACTTATGTGTCCTAATCTTGCATGCCACTTCCATGTCTGATCTTCCAGTCTCATATTCAGACACAATGGCCTTCCAATCATGAGACTT
Organism: Papaver somniferum; assembly: GCF_003573695.1. Classification (NCBI taxonomy): domain Eukaryota; kingdom Viridiplantae; phylum Streptophyta; class Magnoliopsida; order Ranunculales; family Papaveraceae; genus Papaver; species Papaver somniferum. Next base: position 1,911,993 of record NW_020618825.1, read on the forward strand.
ATCTTGTAGAGTCTATTCTGTGAGCGTGAGACTCTAACTAAAAGTCTTCCACTTGGGTCATGAACTGTTAGATAATCTTGTCGCATTCTAACATCACATCCAACTTCTGTAGCTTGTCATAAACTTAGAATGTTGCTTTGTAAGTTTGGGATGAAGTAGATGTTTGTGACAAGCTTCTGTTCTCCGGTCTTGCTCTGAAATAGAATTGATCCTTTCCCTTCAATTTCTACAGAAGATCCATCCCCAAACTTTACTTGTCCTTTGATTTTCTCATTGAGTTCAGAAAAGTAGTGTCTCTTACCAGTCATGTGATTGCTGGATCCATTATCTAAATACCATACTCCTTCTTCACTATCCTTTGTTTCATAGTTCTTTGGTATTAATTTCTCTTCGTTTAAGAATACCACTTTGTGCATGAAAAGAGCAGTATCGGCTTCCCTTGTTTCATTCTTGTTTGCTTCTTCCATCTTTTGTATTCTTTCAGGGCATACAGAGGAGAAGTGTCCTGGTTTATCACATCTGTAACAAATAATGTTTGATCTATCCTTCTTTTCTTTCCCTTGGTTTTGATCATTCTGACTTGTTGTTCTATCTTGTGAGTTAAACCTTCCTCCCCTTCCTCGGCCTCTGTTTCCTCTACCACCTCTTCCGCGACCTCTTCCTCTTGTCGCAGAGTTTTGTTGGTAAGAGTTTGTGTACAAGAGTTTTCCTTGAGTTTATTCATTGTTTTCTTCATCAAGGATTCTTTCTTCATATGCTTTCAATCTTCCAATTATATCTTCATAGCTAGTCTTCTTTAAATCTAAGACTTTTTCGAGAGAAGCTATGATATGAATATACTTGGATCTTGGTAAACTATTGATAAACTTCTTTACCAGTTTATCTTCATCAATGGATTGTCCAAGTGACGCAACTTTTGAGGCTATCTCTGATAGATTTCCTGCAAAGCTATCAATAGTATTAGTGTCTTTCATCTTCACTCTTTCAAATTCAGACATTAAGGTTTGCAAACGGGCTTCTTTAACTAGATCAGCTCCGAGATTACGTGCCTTTATTGCATCCCAAATTTTCTTTGAAGTTTCCTGTTTACCAACTTGTAGAACAAGACATTCTGGTATTGCTGGAAAGAGTAATCCAATGGCAACATTGTTTTTGTCTGGGTCCAATGTACCAGGATCAATTGTTTCCAAACTTTGTAGATTTTCATCAGTACCTTCATTCTCATAGCCCATATTGTGTAGTTTGTGGCGTTGAGGATTGGAACTTGTATTGATGGTGGCGTGAACTGTTTTGCACCCACAATGGTGGTTTCGTTTTCCATGGCTCAGAAACAAGCTCTGATACCAATTAATGGCAACTTAAGGATCAAACTTAGCTTATATAAAGACTACTCTCTTTATTGATGTTTAGAAAATAACTCAAAACTAAACACAAAGCTCTAATCTTTCTTATTTGATCAAACCATAACTTTGGTGATCATATATAGAACTAGAACTTCCTTTTCTAATCATATTTCCTTATTACATGTATTCCCTTTTCTTAGAACTAGTTGACTTCTAATTCTGTTAGGTTTACATCAATTTCCTAATCTTGTTCTAACTAGCTTGTTAGTGACTTCTATGTTGAAGTTTAACCAACATTATGTCCCAATGAGAATACTAATATCTCTGCATGGGATATTTTTTATTTTATTTTTAGGTCGACATAACGTAGATAGGATATAGGATCGATCCTCCGTGTAATAATATAAGCCAATTGTCAGTTACCCTTCCATTTTTGTTTTTAATTACAAAAAAAAAAATCAATAATCATTTCAACCACATATCAAATGACATGGCTTACCACCAAAAAATCTATAAATACTGTACATAAAGAGGGATGTAGATAACAAGAAAAAGAAAACAATCTCTCTTCATCTCAGTACATCGTATTATACAGCTAATACCAGATTTTATCTCCTTTCTCTCTAAGAGTGCGAAAATGTATGCCGACCAAAGAGCGGTTGACAAAGCTGGGGAAAATATTGCCAGTGCAGCTCAAGCAACGAAAGACTACGTAGTCGGTGCAGCCCAACCGGAAAAGGAAGAGACCCCTGGATTCCTTGAATCAGCTAAGAACACAGCTAACACAGCTGGGGGACATGTTGCCACTGCAGCTCAAGCAACGAAAGACTATGTAGTCGGTGCAGCCCCGCCGGAAAAGGAAGAGACCCCTGGATTCCTTCAACAGGTAAATAAAATAGGCTCCTATTAATTAACAGTCAACACGCCGCACACAAGTTTAATTAGATAAGTGTATTGCATTCTTGTTGATTGATTTTGAGTTGTTGAGAATGGTGTATAACTTTACATGGTAAAAATAATATGCAGACTGAATGTTGAGATTATTAGTCCCACATTGTCTGGGTTATCTAGGATCTTGCGGTTTATAATTTATAGGGTCACTCCACTCATTGTCAATTGGTTTTGAGTTGGATGCCCGTATTCTAACATGGTATCAGAGCAGGCTATTTGCGACGAGTCATTGACCGCGCCTTTGCTCCGCGTCATCTGATTTATTGTCCACGTGTTAGACCCAACGAGGCTACACGTGAGGAGGCGTGTTGAGATTATTAGTCCCACATTGTCTGGGTTATCTAGGATCCTGCGGTTTATAATCTATAGGGCCACTCCACTCATTGTCAATTGATTTTGAGTTGGATGCCCGTATTCTAACACTGAACGGCGGTGGTAAACACCGTCACCCGATTTATTGTCCACGTATTAGACCCAACGAGGCTACACGTGAGGGGGCGTGTTGAGATTATTAGTCCCACATTGTCTGGGTTATCTAGGATCCTGCGGTTTATAATCTATAGGGCCACTCCACTCATTGTCAATTGATTTTGAGTTGGATGCCCGTATTCTAACACTGAACGGCGGTGGTGAACACGGCACAAGGTGCAGTGGAGGCTGTGAAGAACACAATCGGAATGAATGATGAAAAGAAATGAAGAAGTAATTGTATTGATTTTGCTAATTTCATTTTTATGATGTTGTAGTAAATGATTCTCCAAGCGTAATGGAAAATGTTTGATTCATTATGTCAGTTACTCTTGTCATTTCAGAAAATACCACTGTTCATAACCTCAGCAACTAACCGTGTCATAGTCTGGATATAATCAAAATTCTGACCGGAAACTGAAAAAGAAAACATATAAAAAACGAAAAACAAATTCTAGTTCTCGACGTCCTCAAATTGTAATCCTTTAGTTTCTGGTATCTAAAAGTAGATGAAAAAACCCACCACCCAAGAAAAAGAATACAATAAAAAGAGCATATCCGCAGCAGAAAAATATCTCCCCAAGTTGTCCAAAAAGAAACCTTCCCCAAATAGTTTCGTCAGCCAGTACGCCACATTTCCTATCTTTACACAAACAAATCTGTATTTCATTGGATAGAGTTCCGAGTTTATGATCCAAGGAACTGTTCCTATACCCAGCGAATAGGAGATCATGTACATTGCAAGAGCAGCCAATGCTAATAATCCCATACTTGATGCCCTTTCCGAGTGGTGGCTGCCTCGATGCAGTCCTTGTTGTATGAGAGTGGTGGCATGGAGGTGCAAGCTTTTCACTTTCAACGTATGCCTAGTGCTTACAAAATCTTTAACAGGCCTTTGAGGAAATTTTCCAGGCCCAAGCCCAGGTGAAGCGGAATAGTATCTGTTGGCGACTAAATACTAACTAAATTTGTGTCCGTGCTACGCACCGGGCATTTTATTTTCTTTTTTCAACCATACTTTTGATTGGCGTTCGTCCCGCCCCCTGGCGATAATCGGGCCCCTTCTTCATGCATTGAATAGGTGGGAAAAAGATAGGAAATATATGCAGATTTTATTTGTTTTTCCATTTATTTCTGCAGAAAATATGTGTAAAATATGTGGGTTACAGTGAAGAACCTGACCATAATTAAACAACAAACAACGAATACATAAATACCAATTATGAACACGTTGAAAAGGATTGTACATACACAACGTCATCCCGAATTGTGTGAAGGTGGTTCAGCGGTAGGCCTGTAAAGAATTTTTAAGCAGTTTAGGAAGTACTAAATCTAGCTAGCTACACATGTTAAAATACATAAAGAAATTAACCCAGATTGGTAAATCTATGGTTGAATTGGTTTTAGAATTTTGATTCTAAGCGCATTAGTTTTTGCCATAAATACCTTATATTCATAGTATGTAGTTGTACGTGTTTTTGTTGATGCTAATTATATGTAATTGCGGATACATAGGGCGATAAACTTGGTTCTTGCGAAAAAAGCCGCTCTCCCGGTCTGCTTTCTTTAAAAAGATCTTGCGGAATGTTGGAAACAATAGTTTTCCTACATCATGAACGACATAATAGTCTCCAGATGCAGATGCAAATTAAGCTTCTCTTCACAAAATTGTATAGGGTCGTGTCACTTGTGTGTAGGGCAGCCCTACTAGGGCTGTCAATGGGTACCCATTATCCGGAACCGGATCCGGTAGACTTGGGTCCGGTTTCGGGTCCTAAAGTTGGACCCATTAGCAACTTAGGACCCGACGGGTAATTATCCGATTGGACCCGAATCTAAACGGGTCCAAACGGGTAATATCCGTTGGGTACCCGCGGGTATCGGGTACCCGTTTATTTATACTTTTATTCATGTTTTTGCTAGTTTTAGCTTTGATATTTTACTCGTTTTAAATTTTTCTCTTACATTTAATCTTTATTTAATACATTAATAAGAAATAATAATAAATTTTATAAAAGTTATTTAAATCCAAGCCAAAAATAGACAAATATTAAGTTTTTGAGGTTTTTTTAATAGTTTCCTTAAGACCCAATGGGTACCCGGGACCGGCGGGTACCCGGGTATTTAAACGGATCCGGTTCTGGGTCCACAAATGTAGGAACCGGACCCGAAACCGTTAGGACCCGGATCCGACCTTTATAAGTAGGGTCCGGGTCTAGTGATACTCGGGAGAACCCGGACCCGTTGACACCCCTAATTGTGTGTATGAACCTTGAAGTAAATTATTACCGCAAATGAAAAATCATGAAACCACGAAAAAATTACCACAAATGAGCTTTTTCTTTCTTAAACTTTTATTCCATCTTTATGAAACATACAAAGAGGGAATTAAAAACTAAAAGAGTGAAAATACAAAGCTAAGCATATTTCACAATCTGTTATAATGTTACACCCAATGTTAACATGACATTTGATTTTCTAAAGAATCTCAAACATGAAAATCTGCAATCTCAAACATCCATTAGGAATGATAATAACAGTAGTCGTCTTGTATGCAATCAATCTATTCCGGTCAGTCTCAAGATACTACACTCAATTCTATATATATATATATATAAGATTTTTGTTATTAGGAAAGCTAAAACGTTTAGGGGAAAATCTGACTTTTATTCAATGAGAGATTACCTAGTGGCAATTAGGGGGTAAATAGAAAAACAGTCTGTGAAGAGATCTTCTTCTTCTCAAACTGTCACGAGACAACCATCGTCCAGACTCCCAACAAACAATGACATTTTTCCTCGAAAGATTAGCCGTATCCATTTGACATGTAAAAAGAATGAGTTTTCTTCCAAGTAAAACAAATTGATCAAGTATTTTTATTACAAAAATTCATTTTCAACCGTACATTGATTTGATCCATCTCATATACTCCAATTACAACTGTTTTTTGTTTTTCCAATTTTTCGTGTAGAATTCATCGTGTTTCTCACGAAGGCCTTTGTGAGAGCATATTCTATTTTTTAATCTTCAAAGATTATCCTTTCTGATTGGATTTCTAGCCTATTCTATCATTTCTTGGATAAAAAGCCGATGTTACGGTTCAATAGTGCTATTAGTGTTGGGTTCTTTTGCTAGTTAAGTTCAAAAGTATCAATTGTCAAGTTTTGTTAATGAAAAATCAATAGTATTATCAAAATAATCTCTTCATACTTTCACAGCACCAGCGCGCGTATCATGTTTGGTTAGCGTTTTCTCCACTGTTCTTCTCTTGATAGTGTATATTAATTTGATCAGTAATACTGTTAGCATTCGAATCAAAAGATGACTCAGATTATAATTAACAATTGTGAATTCTAATAATATGTCAAGAACTCTAAAATAAAAAGATTATGTCAACAATTAGGTCAGTTTTGTTTCCAACATTATGTTGTTATTCCAGTTATGGAGAACTAAATGGTAAAATAGCTAAACGAAAAAAGAAAACGTAAAAACAGTTAAACGATTATCGAGAATTGGAGATATAATAGGAGTCTTTGTTTCCACCCATCTTAATCCTTTGTCAATTTCATTTGACCAAAAATCAGCTTTCCCCGATCCGTTTTAGCTTTCCCTATAACAAAAATCATATATAACATACTCATTACATGAAGCTAGTATTCCTATCTTTTTGTCTCATATCATCTCTCACCAACCCTCACCAAATCACGACAAACCAAGCTTCCCAATGAAACACTGATCTACTAGTTTATGTAAACTCTATAGACGACAGACGCTAACACGGTTTCCATATTATGGACTGCACGGTTTAGGAATCCACTTGTTTAGGAACTCTTGTATTACATAGGGATGTAAATAATACCCGAAAATACTCGGCCTGCCTGTATCCGCCCGAGCCCGCCTGTACCCGAAGTAGCCCAAAGCCTGTTATGGCCCGCCATGAACCACCCGGCCTGGCCTGGATTAATTTATTGGGCGGTTTCGGGCTTTGCGATTAATTATGATGCCCGGCCTGATACCCGGCCTGGTGCCCGGCCTGAAAGCCTTCTATGTGCCATTAATCATTTAATATCCTCTTAAAAAGACTTAAAAGTTACAATTTTATAATTGTCAATTTTGTGTCAAGAAAAATATATAATTGTTTTTTTACTTATAATTAACCTTTTCAAAACATTAATGGTAATATATTTTCTTATTAGAAAGTTTATTGTACTCTAATTAATTATTTATTATAGGCTAAAATTAAAAATTTGTCAGTGTAATTTAAATATAAAATAATACTATCACTTACGATATGCGATGTTGGAAAGGAAAGGATATTGTATTTAATACCGTTCATTTGAAAATTTAAACTTAAAAAAAAAAAAATTCAAAATAGTGGCCTGTCCGGCCCGATCTGGCCTGCCCGTATAAAAAGCGGGCTTTGGCCGGTCTTTGGGTAGCAAATTATCTACTTGTGCCCGGCCTGTCCGACCTGAATTTGTTTACGGGCTCACAAATATTAAGTCTGGCCTACCCGGCCTGTCTTAGTTTTTGGGTCGGGCAGCCCGGCCTGCCCGAATTTACACCCCTAGTATTACACGATCTATACAGAAATTAAGAACAAGCCGTGTATTTAAAACGGATAGGTAGTAGAGAATTAAAGTGTTGTCCACCGATTATTAAGTGTGAAACAAACTACATATATTTATTTATTTATAACGATTTGGTTTGGCACGGATTCTTCAACGGATTTTTTTTTTTTTTTTGGTATGTCAACGATTTCCTTTTTTAACGTGAATTCTATTTTAAGAGTTTCCCCCTTTTGAGAGTTTCACGTTGTTTTCTTTTCTTTTTTATTAAATTTATTTAACGGTTTGGACGTGAGTGTAATTAAATAATTCAAGTGTAAATTCTAACATAAGTATTGTCTACCTATCTTTTTTTTCAACACCATTACTAACGGACAGTTAAGTATTTGATGTATCCAAATTTTAACCAAATTTTAATTATTACAACCAATAGAGTTATGTCAAGTGTCCTCACCATAACTTCTGCATTAGAGAAGGCCTTTCTAGTTCAATAAGAAACGAGGGTTTCATCACCGTTTAATGTGAGAGCTTGTAAGGCCTTTAAGGGTGAAGATACTGAGCTTCTAATTTTTTTTGTGAATACAACAATTCTTTTGTTCAAAGAAGGATGATCTCTATGATCAAATTTGATTATTCGTATTTGAAATTTCAAAGAGTTTTTAATAATTTGATCATAAGATGAAAGATTATTTTGCTAAATTTAGCTGGACTTGGTAAACTTGGCACTGGGAAGAAGCCTCTAACAGCAACATAAAACTAAGACCTGAGAAATCTTCTCAATAGCCAAAACATTCTAACACTGAGCAGATTGTGAGTGCTTGAGTAGTTTTGGGCCCAATTGGTGTATATTCGATCATATTGCAGATTCTGTGTCATTGGGCAGATTTTGGGTCATTATGGAATGTGTAATCCAGTGAAACTTATAACCTAAGGAGACCAAGTTAAATTGAAAAGGAATTGTGGAGAGTTTGGGGAAACATTCAAGCGACAATATTACTCGAGAAATGCACATGATCAACAAGATAAATAATTAACAGTGTGCTAAATTTGAGAAAACACCAATACCCACAACTGGCTGAAGAGCTGAATATGTCAATATATGAAGCCTATGAAGGGCACAGGAAAAGAAATGAACACACGATAAAGGCACAGGAAGCTCGTTGCGATAAAAGTCTTAACTTTGTAGGCAATCACTTACTTATTAAATCAAGATGAGATGATTTGTTTTTCCAAGAGGGATGGTGCTGGAAGTGTAGTTGGCCAAAGCTTTAGAACTATCGGCAGGGAAGTTGCATGACAATATGCACCTATTTCACGGCGGGTTGAACAATTCCATTCCCAAAGCTTTTCTTATTTTATGATTTGAATATTGTATGCCCAAATGCAGTCGTTTATATTGAGCATAACAACATTCTTGTCTAGTGGATCGAAAGCTAAAGCAACTGCAAACCGAAGAGTGTTAGTTGCCAACCGAAATTTTACCACTAAAAAAATATCATGCAACTTTATATCTTTATGCAACAATTGCCAGTCCCCCCCTCTAAGTACCCAAACACTCAAACTCGAACTCATATAATTCATTGGACTCCAAATTCTAGTATAACAGATCAAACCTTCAGACATGTTAAGATTCGTGTGGCGTGAACCACCATATACTAACTCGTCAGCTGGCAATTCAATCAACCTACATTTGTTTTTGTTAAGACTGTAAGCCAGAATTCTGTTTTCCTTTACAATCCATAGCAATTCCCCATTATGGCTGACTAAATCGTTAGACGAACCAAACCTTTTCCTCCACGAGACACTTGGGCACGAAACCTCCTGGATTCGTCCATTCACTCATATCAGAAGAAAATATCTCAATGCTGAACTTTCTCGTGTTTTCTTGAAGTTTAGGAATCCGCACAACTTTGTAACTAGTGGACGGAAAGCTCTCGCATATAAAACAAGCCAAAGTCCAACTGCACATAGAGGGTGGTGAAGGAAGTGAAACCAAATTTTGGGTGAGAGGATTACATACGAAATATGTATTCTGACCATGTAAGTCCGGTGAAAGCAGCACCAAACCATTACTTGCATCAACAGCATACACATGTTCATCCCTTTCATGTACCTGTGGAGTTAACAAATACTTAAAAGATAACCCACCATGATTTGATAAGTATTGTGACTTGACATAAGTCATGTATTTGGTCGTCTTCAATCGCTTATATCCATTCGTGATTGACGAAGCATCTAAGTGGTGTGAACCAATACTGTTAACTAGTGCCCATGGGACAGATTTATTTGAGCTCTTGTGTTTCTTCCACTTGTTAATGAAATAAGGGTTTGACAGAAGTGAGAACCAAACTTTTGAAACACACTTGAACTTGAAGATTGAATTTAGAGGGAGAAAAACAAAGATTTCTAACCAGATATCCGTTACATCCATGTTTGTGTCCGGCAAGTCGGTTTGTCTCTGCAAACTAGATTATGACGGAATGCTGTTGTTCTCGCTGAAGCATAGGGTTCCTCTTTCGTTTATATAACCCCTTTTCTCATGGCCGACCACTTTCTAGTTGAACCCTGTACGTGTTTTGAAACCTACTCGAATCCAACCCACAAATGATCAAACGGACTAGGGTTTGGCCCTTCGGGTGTTTGATTACCAATTTAACACACATTAATTTGAGTCCGAAAACCAAAAATGCAGAACCGATATTGATTGCTAAAGGCGTACCAGCCCTAGCAAAACTGGTACCCTCCTTTGGCAATCATGGATATTTTTGCATGGGTATTGCCTCGTGTTTACTTTCACTTTATACATCTGTAGAGCGTTTTATGTTTCTTGGTTACTGAATTTGTTCAAATTAAGCAAACCTGGTTGATATATTTTGTACTAGGTGAGGTGTGCTCCAGTCCTCCTCGAGACTGCAGCAGCAACGGATACTCTGGATATTAGCAAAAGTACAACTCTTCATTACGTTGTTGGTTGTGGACATTGAGAGTTTGGATAACTGCGCTGCTGTTTAAGCTTAATGCATCATAAATGTCCAGTGAATGAGTTCAGTACAAGTCATTTATTTGGATGATTTTGTTTTTACACTTCAGTTTTCTTGCTGCAGTGATCTCCAGAACTTGGAAGGAAAGACGGCAATCCATGTTGCCAAGCAGTTCCACCGTCAGGAGATCCTGAACTTGGAAGAATCTCTTAGATTCTTCTTGTTTTTAGTTGCATGCGTGAACCATATATATGTTTTTATGTAATGACGCTATATTAGAGTTTGGATCTTGGAGCTACTTATGCTACGTCTTGTAGCTTTTCCAGATTATGTTTTACTTTGTTCTTAGTTCACTTTTCTGCGCGCTCACACAAGAGGTAAGTTCTTTTATAATTCACAACAAACAACCACAAACCTAAAAAGGATAACTTAAAACACATATCGAAAGCACTAATTAACCCTTAGATTTGAAATAAAAAGCAAGATAAAACTATAGAAAGCACTAATTAACCCTTAGATTTGAAATAAAAAGCAAGATAAAACTATAGAAAGCACTTATTAACCCTTAGATTTGAAATAAAAAGCAAGATAAAACTAACTAAAAGAACCTTGACTTCTTCACCGAACTTCTGATCCAAAAACTATATAAAAAGAGAATCAAACTACGGAAGAGTTTATCATATAAGAATAAACCTTGAGTTCTTCATCGAACTTCTGAGCCTCCTTATCTCTAATTTCATACTCATCCATTTTGAGTTGCTTTTCCTGTTGCAGTAAGACCTGCTCGACGTCCTCAAGTTGTAATCCTTTGAGGGGTGCACAAGCACTATATATTTAGGAAACACTTATATTAAACGACGTGGTTATATTAGGATACCCATGTAATGGATTAGCCGCAGGATAGCCGAAATCAAGGGCCGAAAATATCCCAAGTCAAACCCGAATTCTTCTCGAACTCGGTTGACCCTTAAATCGTTTATAAATATACATACTGTATGCATCTCCCGATCTATTTTTATCTCAGTGTTGTTCTTATCCAGGTTTTGATACTATAGCGAGATGGAGAATCTTCCTGGAGATATCATAACAAACATATCTTCTCGGTTACCTGCTGATTCTGTCTTAGGTGTCAAACAGGTATGCAGGAATTGGAACAGGAGCGTTAGAATTGATACTTGGTTTACAAATATTCACCTATGCAGATTTCTACGCAATATTAATGATTGTTACGTAACTAACGACGACATTTATTCTCCTTGCAGGAAGAAGCAGCGTCTAAACAATGGCACTAGCAGCAGTACGCATGTTGCTAGTGGAGAATTAATTTTAAACCCTACTACTAACTCTACAATGGGGAGTTTCCTTTTCTTAGTGAAATCTTATGGAATATCACCCAAAAAGACCATCTATTATGGAGAGCTTTTTAATGATGACGATAGATTTGTGTTCAAAAAGTTTATAGGAGGATACGATTTCAATCGTCTTACTCCATCACCCCTTCCCATGAAGACAACCCATACGCTAGTTGGTTCATGTAATGGTTTGGTTTGTTTTGCAGTATCCGATAGTTCTAGATTGGTTGGCGGTGATCCCATATGCAATCCAGTTACAAGAGGTGAGTGGAATTTACCAAGATATAACTTAATTGGTCATACCTACAATTACGATGCTGCAAGGATTACATCTGGATTTTGTTACGTTCCTACCACTAATGAATACAAGGTTGTTAGAGTATGCTACCATCTGGATGAATATGAAGGAGACCTACAAGTGTATACTCTCGGAGTTGACAAATCTTGGAGGAACATAGAATTACTGCCTCTTAAACTTTTTTAAGATAACAAACGCAACACCAGGTGTCATTGCAGACGGGGCTATTCACTGGATGGACAACCTGGAATGGAAAATACTGGCTTTCTATTTCGAAGATGAGGTGGTACTCGAGGTTCCTACACCGCCTTGCTGCGTGGATTTTCAAGAATCAGATGATGATACAGGAAGTCCAGGTTTACTAGAACTCAAGGTGCTGAGAGAATGTCTACGTCTTGTTCATCGTAGGCCAGGTCAGGATATATGGTCATTGAAGAAAATGAATATGTGCAGTTGTGGAACATCTAATGGGATGATTTCAAAAGAGTGTAAGAAAGATTGTCGTAACTGGAGATGAATCAAAGAGTTCAGTATAGCAATAGAAATAACGGAAATAAAAGACATCCCTGTTCCGTTTGCCATCACAAAGACCGGTAAAATTCTATTGTGGTACAACAGGAGTGGTCTCTATACTTATGATCCGAGAACTGAGACTCTTAGATAGATACCAGATGGTGATATTGGTAGTATCGTCTATCAAGTTATTCCTCATATCAACACCTTTGTTTCCCTGGAAGTTTAATGGATCTAAAGAAAAGAGAGTAAACATTTCCTATTAAGATATTGTTGTGAATAACGTCAGGAGATCCTGAATATGTTTAAAAAGTATGCATCTGCTTAACTTTGTCTCGAGTGTCATCTCTTAGATTCTTCTCATACTTGGACTTATTAGTTGCGTGAACCATATATTCTTTTATGTAATGACACGATTATGCTACGTCTTGTAACTTTTCCAGATAATGTTTTTTCTATGCGCTCACACAAGAGGTAAGTTGTATAATTCACAACAAACAACCACAAACCTAAAAAGGATAACTTAAAACACATAAAAAGTGTTAGATATTTGATTGAATTTATGATGATGATTAAGAAGGATTTTGATCACGAAGGAGCGGAAAACTAATAGTTTCTACTCACTCTATTTTCTTTGATTTCTTTCTTCGTAATAATTTCTCTCTCTACACATGGTCAATATAAGACCATAGAGATAAGATGACATGTGGACATCTATTGTCCATACAATTCTACTACTACTTATATCCTTACACTCCTATTACATTTGAACATTACATTAACACTCAACAATCTCCTCCTTAATGTGATGTTCTACAACTCCAAATAATTCCCTAAAGTTTTGGAACTTGCCTTTGGGAAATGCCTTGGTGAATATGTCCGCCAATTGGTCTTTCGTCTTGCAATACTTGAGTTCTATCTCACCATCTTCAACCGCTTCTCGAATGAAGTGATACTTGAGTTTGATGTGCCTTTCTCTACAATGCTCAACCGAATTTTTGGACATTGCAATTGCGGATTTGTTATCACAAAAAATTTCGGTGCACCCTTCTTGCTTCTCTTGAATATATTCCATGATTCTTCTTAGCCATACAACATGAGATGTAGCTATTGATGCCGAAATGTACTCCGCTTCCGCCGTGGATAGAGCTACGGTTTCTTGCTTCTTCGATGCCCAAGTAAATATGCCCGAACCAAGAGAAAAAGCATACCACGATGTACTCTTCATGTCATCAATACACCCTCCCAAGTCGCTATCACAATAGCCAACTAATTTGACATCCAAATTTCTTGAATACATGATTCCAAAATTCATTGTTCCTTGTATGTACCTCAACAACCTCTTTGCCGCGCCAAGATGTAAATGACTAGGTGAACTCATGAACCTAGAAAGCATACTTCAAGCAAACATGATGTTGGATCTTGTATGTGTAAGATACAACAAGTTTCCAATAAGACCTCTATAGTAAGTCTCATCAACTTTTCTTCCTCCATCATCTTTCTTGAGTTTCTCATTCACTACAAGTGGTGTAGATGTGGGGTTACCACCAAGCATACCAAATTTCTTCAACACCTTTTCGGCATACTTGCTTTGAGAAATGAACACTCCATCTTCACTTTGGTGAACTTCAATATCAAGGAAGTACTTGAGATAACCCATGTCACTCGTCTCATATTTCATCATCATTTCTCTCTTGAATTGTTCAATCATATGAACATCATTACCCGTAAAGATAAGATACAAGGAAACGATGAGAATAGACGTACCTTTTGTCTTCACATATAGTGTAGGCTCACTCTTGCTTTTGTTGAAGTTTTTTCTTTTGAAGTATTCTATCTATATCATTATACCAAGCTCTTAGTGCTTGTTTTAGGCCATACAAAGCTTTCTTTAACTTGTATACCTTGTCTTCTTCTCCTTCAATCACAAAACCTTGTGGTTGTTCTACGTAGACCTCTTCATAAAGATAAGATACAAGGAAACGATGAGAATAGACGTACCTTTTGTCTTCACATATAGTGTAGGCTCACTCTTGCTTTTGTTGAAGTTTTTTCTTTTGAAGTATTCTATCTATATCATTATACCAAGCTCTTAGTGCTTGTTTTAGTCCATACAAAGCTTTCTTTAACTTGAATACCTTGTCTTCTTCTCCTTCAATCACAAAACCTTGTGGTTGTTCTACGTAGACCTCTTCATGGAGTTCTCCATTCAAAAATGCCGATTTGACATCAAGTTGATAAAGTAACGAACCTCTTTGAGATTTCATAGAAATCACGGCTCTAATGGTGTCAAGACGAGCAACTGGTGCAAAAGTATCATTGTAGTCGATGCAGGGTTATTGAGAGTATCCCTTTGCCACCAACCTTGCTTTGCGCCTTTGAAGTGACCCATCCGCATTGTACTTCGCCTTGTAGATCCACTTCACACCAATAACTTCTTTGTCACTTGGCCTTGCTACTTTCTTCCATGTGTCATTCTCATTAATAACAACAACTTCTTCTTCCATAGCTTTTATCCAAACCGGTTCTTTTGATGCTTCTTCAAAAATTTCCGGTTCAACCGTACAATAGTTACATTTTTCATACACTTAACTCAACCTATGCATCTTCTTTGGTGCCGATGGTGGTGATGTTGATGCACTAGTACTTGGGGACATACTTGGAGATGCTCTAAACCTTGCATTTGGGGGTGTTTGAGGTAGTTCTTCACCTTCTCCAACTTCACTTGTTGCTGAATTTTCTTGCTCTTCATCAACAATAGCGGTTCTATTCTCAGTTTTACCTTCTTCCCAGTTCCATGAAGCTCCTTCATCAAACAAGACATCACGACTTGTAATCATTGTGTTCTTCTTCAAACTAAACAACCTATAACCTTTTGGTTGGAGGTTGTAGCCAAGAAATATACACTTCTCGCTTGATTCATCAAGATTTGTTCTCTTCACCTTTGAAATTTGAGAATAACACACACTACCAAACACTTTTAGATGTCTTACCGATGGATTTCTCCCACTCCATGCTTCAAACGGAGTTTGTCCCAATACGGCTTTTGTTGGACACATGTTCATCAAGTAGACGGCGGTGTTAACGGCTTCGTCCCAAAACTCTCTAGGCATACCCTTCTCATGAAGCATGGACTTCGCCATCTCCATCACGATTTGGTCCTTTCTCTCGGAAACACCATTTTGTTGAGGAGTATAACCCACGGTTAGTTGCCTTTCCAAGCCTTCATCTTCACAAAATTTATCAAACTCTTTGTTGCTTTGCCTCTATCACTTATCAAAACTTTGATGTAGTGACCACTTTGCTTTTCAACAAGGCTCTTGAACTTCTTGAAGATGCTAAAAACTTCGTACTTTTGTCTCATGAAGTACACCCAAGTCATACGATTAAAGTTATCAATGAATAAAATGAAGTATCTATTACCTCCATGAGTTGGTGTCTTCATTGGTCCACACACATCGGTATGTACCAAACCAAGAAGTTCCTTTGACCTCCATGCTACACCTTTTGGGAATGGTTGGCGATGTTGCTTCCCAAGTGCACAACCTTCACACACTCCATATTTGTGGTTGATATGTTGTGGAAGTCCTTGCACCATATTCTTGTTGGAAATCACCTTGAGACTATTGAAATTCAAATGCCCAAGTCTTTTATGCCATAACCATGTTTCATCACTGGTTTCCATCCTCAATGCAACATTTTTTTGCTTTTCAAACACAATTGGAAAGTTTCTATTTTTCTCCATCTTGATACTTTTCATGACTTGTCTCTTGTTGTTGTGCTTCTTGTTATAAATGGTGCAATATCCATCTTCAAAAATGAACTGTATACCCAAGTTCCACAAGTTTTCCAACAGTAAGTAAATTTTGTGCCAAGTCCGGAACATATAACACATCTCTAATGTATTTTTCTCCATTGATACACTAGTGGAAAATGGAAGTTAAACCACTGTCAAGACAAGAGATAATATCTTTAAAAACGTCTGTGTTCATCAGTTGGAATATTGAAGTGGTTTTTTCCAAAACAACTGTGTTTGGCAACTGTTGAAATCTTTAAAAGAACTACTTTCATTGACAGTATCCGGGTAATACTGATAGACACAGTAGTTTCTGTTGATGATATTTAATAAAAAAAATTGATTATTAGTTCAGCTGAATCCAAAGCTGATTCAACTGAATCAACAACTAAAAGCTGAATCACTAATAACGACTCAAAACTGAATTTAACAAAATTAAATAGATAATGACTTGAAAACTAAATTTGTATAGAAATGTGTACACAATTTACAATTTCACCTATCTAAAATACTTCCGAGTTCCAAGTCCGGAAAACTTCTAATACTAAATTGGAAAACCTTAACTTATATTCATGTTACACGATTTACAACCATGAAGTTTCAACACTAAGTTGAAGGTAAAACTTCCCAATATATACCTTCATCTTCTGACAAACTGGCTCAAATCAGGTCCATCACTCCAGCCCTAAGCTGCAAACACAAAAAAAACAAGACTACATCAATTAACAGTAAAAAAAAAGTAAAGAGATGAGGAATATATTCGAGACCAGCATCGCCTACAACTACACATACAAGTACCCACTCAAATAATAATTTAAAGAAAAGATATGAACTGCAACTACATGCCAGCAGCCTTGTAATACATGCTACCTTAGATAATCAAATTGATTATCTTTCATATTGATACAAATGATAGAATTAACTAGGCATTATAACTTACCGTAGAGGATCAACTTTAGGAAACACCACAAGAATTTGAAGGAGAACATCCAAAGTCTTCCACAAAGAAATACCAGAGTAAAAATTCATACATGTCACCAAACTAACGCAACATCAACATGTTTGATACGAAAAATAGTAGTACAAAGAAATGCAAATCCACATTAGCTTAATCTTACGGTGACACATAAGAACTCACATCAGGAAATGTTCATGCGGATGTTGGTGCACAGAACAGCTAACAAAAATAAATCGAGAGTATACAAATTAGTGGACTCAACAAGAATACCTTGCTCAGTTCATTAATTGCTATGATTAATTGTTGTGTATTAGCAATTTTAGCAGAAGACTCTTCCTGATTTTGTATGTTGGCATTTAAAAGCAGCTCCTGGACCTAAATAGAAGGGAAATTAGACTAGAAAGCAGAACAACATTATCTAAATTAACTAGGCGAGAGTGAAAGTTACTCCATGCATGTAAGAGCAGTGAACACGAATTTTCCAACTAACAGAAATGTCTTCTCATGCCCATCTAATAACTTTCGTTAAGAAAGGATTCATCCCTTACCTGATTGCATAAAGGGATAAGCAGTGACGACAGATACTCGGCTTGCTTCTCTTGTGGTACACGTACATCTTCCATCCCAATCAGTAAGCCAATTTCCTACACTCCAATGGCAGTAAATCAGAAAACATGGGAAAAACCTATGGACTGACGAAAGAAAAAACTTGTGAGAATATACCAAGCATACCTATACGCTATCATGGACCCTGACGAAAACATACAACGAGACAAGTTTAAGAAGAATCCCTAATAGTAGATGCCCAAAAATCAAGCTAGCAAACTGAAATAGGATGAAAAAGGCTTTACTTACCCATGGAATGTTCAAAAGCATGAGCTTTTCGCCAATCCAAATGACCCGTTAATTCCAATGCATACTTTGCCATATCGATGTCCTATATCAACAATCACAAATTTTCAAAATTGTAACAAAAAAACGCATCGAAATCACACTTTGTTTCTATTTGGATTAGCTTGGAGACTCACATAGGTCACCAGCTTTTTCTCTTCAACTTCCTACCAATCAGAAAACATATGAAAAATGGTGAATTTCTCAACCACGAAACAATAGGAAAGCGGTGAACTAAAAGATTGTTATAACTGATGCAACACTAAAAGAAACTAATGCAACTCAGAAACCCCTTTTTTATCAAAACTGTAACAGCATACAGTTCCGAAACAGGAACCCTAATCAAGTAACATACTAACAAAACCCATATTTATCAAATAGAAAAGACATTATAATTACTAAACCATATGAAGTAATGATCTTACAAACCAAACCACAGATTAAACCCTAGCTTGATCGCACAAGAGCACGTTGTTAACCTTCTCCTTTTGGTTTCCTTCGTTTCAATTCTGTCCATATCACAAGATAAAACAACTTATTATAAAGTAAAAAACTTAAATTCAACATAATAGAAGAACCTAATATAGATTTAATCATGAATTAAGATTACTACAAATCGAAACACAATTAAAAATCAAAACAAACCCGAATCTCTTGCAAAGCTTCAACACATACTAACTTTTGTCGGAAAGAAATCAAGAAATTAATCTTGGCAAAATACTAACTCAACTGGCAAAATAAAATTAATCTTGTTTAACTCCGGTTCCTCTCTGATTCGTAAAGACTAGATCAGTTAATTTTTAAATCAGTTGCAAAATAAAAGCTAACTCACCTGTCATGTGATGCAGAAATAACCCCAAGACCAGGCAGTACAGCTAAACCTCGAATAGTATCTGCACAATCCCAAATGGCACGAAAAAATGGCTCATGAAACTAAGACAAGCAACTGAAATACACAAGTAGCATAATGTGTAACTTGAATGATGAAAGCACGATTAAGGAATCTGTGTGCGCAAGTCTTCCCTCTCCCAAGAGAAGTAAAGAATAATGTTATTTCAAACATTATTGTACCCGTAATAAGTTCGCCTGCTGGTAACTTGATAACTTCTTGTACAACAGATTTTTCAGCTTCTCATGACTCAGATTGTTGACCATTCCTGAAATTAGCTTATCCTCAAGTGGAACCGTTGAAGGGAATGGACAACAATGACTTTTGGATTTTAGTTTCCATTTATATTTAAAAGATTGAGAAAATGCTTTAAAGTGACAATATGAACTTTTGGATTTTAGTTTGGTATGGTTCCAAGTTAACCAAAAATGAAAGTAAAGAGTGGACTTTATTTACCACGCATTCATTTTCCAACTAATTTTTTTTCGAAAGAGACTGGATTTGTTAGTTTGGTGGTACATTGAAAGGCCGGATTAGGTGATGAACTTGGTCCCTAGAGAAAATATTTTCCCATTCTAGGAAATATATATCGGTCAATCAAGTGGATAAAACTCTTTTGTAATTCAATTGGTTGACTTGAAACCATACCAAACTAAAAATCAAAATTGAAGTAATTTTGCAAGTCTAAGATTGAGAAAATGCTTACAAAGAATTGTATCAAATTTAGTTTTTACCGTTTGCAATGAGGGAATTGTATATGCCGACAGAATTTGAATCAGAAATGTGGATTCCATCTGTATTAGGACTAAGGGAAGGTGAAAGTATGGACAGTCTCTCAATGCGTACGCCATTGCAACCTTGGAATATCATGTGGAACTGAGGCCTGTTTTGAATTGTTAGGTCACCCACCATCAGATTATAGCTCATGAAAAACCTGATTAACTGAAAAGAACAAAGAATGAAATTAATATCGTTTAGCATTATGCACATAAACTCTTTTATGATTTAATCTTCGATTAAGCTGTCACTTACAGCTGGGCTGTCACAAGGGCCGGGCAGTGTCGTTCCATTAAGACCCTGTAATTCATTTTGAAGTAAGAAATGAGTAAAATTAAAATCGAAAGTTCAAGAAAAGGTTGCAGAAAAATGAATGAGGGTTCTTGAAATCACCTTGTGAGGTTTGCAGAGAAGCTCCTACCATTTTTGTCCATTCCCTTCAACGGTTCCACTTCCTGTAAAAGTCATTCCATCAACAACAAAAAACCCAAATCAAATCAAAACCCTTTGTTCAAAACAGATTAAAAAACCCCAGAAACTAATTTAAGAGTATTGTACCAAAAAGATTTGTTCACTCCTTGAGGAGTTCTGTTGAATGTAAAACTAGAGAAGGAAACACCTTACTGCAAAAACGAGAGAAGATGAAGAGAAATTAGATTGTTAATAATACAAAAAGTCTATCAAATTCATCAAATAAGAACAATATTGATATTAACCTGATGATTTCAGGAGTAAAGAAGCTAGATCTAGGGTAATAAATTTTGCTATTAATTTCTACTGATACATACGTTTTGATTTTGTAATAGAGATTATGATGAAGCTACAATTTGTGAAAGTGAGTTCGATCTATGATGTGAAGTGATGTTTGTCTTTGATTTCTAATTAATGAGAAACAAACTGGATTTTTATTTCTTGGAGGATTTATTGAATTTGAGTATGAGAATGAAATAATAAGAAAGCTTGTGAAAACTGAACTGTTATGGTGATGAAAGTAAAGAGTTATTGATTTTTGGATGAAGAAGATGGGGATATTTTGCCGAAGAAATCTTGTTATGTGAATGATTTTAGGTACCGAAGAGAGAAATGTGTGGGTATTAACGCCTTGAACCAGGTGCTATAGAAACTAGTTTCTCCCACAGTCATTCTTTTACTCGATAAAAGAGCCATGGTTTATTACAAAAATACCCCTTTATAGAACAACTGTGGATGAAAAAGGTTTAATTTTTATCATGAAAACCACTATGTCTCACAGCACCTATAGTTACCACTAGCCCAAGGAAGTCGTTTTATTAAAGCCCAGGAAGTGGTTTAAAACCCATTATCCACTAGTGATAGTTTGCACACAAATGATACCTTTTCCGTTAGCGTGAACCATATTTCCATCACCCATCTTCGCTAGAGACTTTATGGATGTATCCATATCAACAAACAATCTTTTTTCACCGGACATATGAGTTGTGCATCCACTATCTACAAACCAAACTTCACTTTTGGAAATCACCATGGCACTTTGACAAGCATAAAACAATTTTTTTTATCTTTTTTTTCTTCGGCTCTACCGGCTTGTTCTTCATCTTCTTTGTGTCTACAATCTTTCTCCAAATGCCCATACATTTTGAAATTGCGACATTGTGGTTTTCCTTTGTTCCAACAATTCTTCTCCAAGTGACCATTCTTCTTGCAAAAATTGCATCTTGGTACTTGAGACGAATCACTCTTTGTATAGTTGTTGGAATTAGCTCCTTCTTTCTTCCATTTCCCTTTTCCTTAGAAGTTTGATGTTGATTCACCCTTGTACTCATTTTTCTTTGTTGCTGAATTTTTTGAATCCAAGTTGAATTTTGATTGAAAAGCACTCTCAATTGACTTTTTCGGAGTGTCTTAACAACCTTTGCTTATACATCTTCAAGGAATCCCATAACTCTTGTGACTTTAATGTTGAGAAATCTTTAGTCTCTTCCATAACCGCCACAATGGGTTCGAATTTTTCCGGCAAGCACATCAATATCTTCTCACAAATTCTTCTTTCCTCCATCTTCTCACCACATATCATCATATTATTAAGATTTTCAACAACTCTTGAAGAAAATTCATTCAAGCATTCATTCTCATTCATTTTAAGATTCTCAAAATCCCTTCTATAAGAATGTAATTTTAACTCTCTTACCTTCTTATTACCACCATATTCCTTTTGAAGAATATCCCAAGCTTCTTTAGCTTTAGGAAAATGAATTACTCTTGGTAGAATAGTATCTCCAACTCCTTGTTGGATGTACATGGATGCTTTAGCATTCTTCTTCCTACTCTCCTTAAGTAAATTTTTTTAGTCTTGATCTAGAGTTGATGTGTCTTCAATTTCATCATACCCACTTTCTACAATCTCCCACACATCTTGTGACATGAACAAGGTCTTTATTTTGATTGACCAAAAATCATAATTTTCTCCATGGAAAAGAGGTATTGATGGTTGTTGCAATTGATTTGGTTGATGATTGATTGAAGAAATTGATTTTTTCTTTTTTTGGATCTAGTTTTTGAGAATTTTATATGTTGCTGATTTTTCTGAATTAATGAGTAGAAATTGATTTTTTTCACTCTCCAAGATCGGATTCACTTGATTTACGCTCTGATACCAATTGTTAGATATTTTATTGAATTTATGATGATGATTAAGAAGGATTTTGATCATGAAGGAGCGGAAAACTAATCGTTTCTACTCACTCTATTTTCTTTGATTTCTTTCTTCATAATAATTTCTCTCTCTACACATCGTCAATATAAGACCATAGAGATAAGATGACATGTGGACATCTATTGTCCATACAATTCTACTACTACTTATATTCTTACACTCCTATTACATTTGAACATTACATTAACACTCAACAAAAAACACTAATTAATCCTTAGACTTGAAATAAAAAGCAAGAGGAAACCAACTAAAAGAACTTTAACTTCTTCACCGAACTTCTGATCCAAAAACTGAAAAAACAAACACATAAAAAGAGACTACGAAAGAGTTATCATACTATAAGAACCTTGAGTTCCTCATTGAACTTCTGACCGTCCTTATTCCTAATTTCATACTCATACATTTGGAGTTGCTTCTCCTGTTGCGGTAAGACCTTCTCGACGTCCTCAAGTTGTAATCCTTTGGTCCGTGGTATGTAAAAGTAGATGAAAAAACCCACCACCCAAGAAAAAGAATACAATAAAAAGAGCATATCCGCAGCAGAAAAATATCTCCCCAAGTTGTCCAAAAAGAAACCTTCCCCAAATAGTTTCGTCAGCCAGTACGCCACATTTCCTATCTTTACACAAACAAATCTGTATTTCATTGGATAGAGTTCCGAGTTTATGATCCAAGGAACTGTTCCTATACCCAGCGAATACGAGATCATGTACATTGCAAGAGCAGCCAATGCTAATAATCCCATACCTGATGCCTTTTCTTCAACAATATTGTACCAAAATACTCGATTCTCATCTACCACACCGATGTTTGAAAAAGGAAGTTTTAGGCCTCCGGCAGAATTGATCCCAATATGAAACAAAAAAGATAACAACCCAAGAGATGATATTATTCCGGATATACTAACAAGAAGAAGTCGTCTCCTCCAAAAACGATCAACTAACGTGGTACAGATCAAAGTACCAACTAGAACAAGACAAGACATGATGAGAGGAATTTCCAAAGCGGACGCTGCTGTATTCATTATATTCTCTGAGTTTCCGATTTCTGTTTTCCTGTTATAACGATTAGTCGTCAAATGAAATATGGTGTAGCTGTAATGATCATCATGTTCAATCCCACAAACTTCTGAGCCACAAAAAGACCATATCCAGCAATGATCCTTCTACGAGGAACCATGTACCAAGGAATAGAGAGTGGATAAAACCAATACCCACGTTTAAGTTCTTTTTTCTTTTCTTTTTGTCCTTTACCTTCTTCAGCTTCTTCCATTAATGATGACTCCGTGGATTTTACTTCACCGGAAGCTCCATAAGAAGAACGTAACGAATTTAGTGCTTCCTTGGCTTTCTCAGTGTGACCCTTTCTGTAGAGCCATCTAGGAGACTCAGGAAGTGCTCCACCCATCAGAAAAGTAAGATGAATGATCGGTATAACTATTGCAAGCACCCAATGCCATGTCTCAACTTCCTCAAGGTGAAGGCGCGAGGAGGAGCTTTGGAGTTTGAGAAGATGGTAAAGTATTTGGCCGCCTTCGGTCTGTAGGAAAATAGTGCTGACAAGGACACCTCTAATTTTAGGTGGAGAAATTTCTGAAATGTAAAGTGTTAGAAATACGACAGATGCTCCTCCTGCGGAACCTACACTTATCAATCCCACAAATAGCTCATTCATATCATGGTGAAGTAAGTTTTGCGTAAAGAAAACACAAAACGGAACTTCGAAAATGAAAGCGGAATCTACTATCGCAATTGCAGTTAACGGCCCAAAATGTTTAGTAAAATTAACTAATACGAAGCCACCATAAGTCACAGTTCCATATTCGATAAAATATATCCAAAAGACATTCTGCATAAATAGAAAAAAGTATATGCGATTATTGTTCATAGAAGATGCATGAAAACGTCATCAACAAGTAAAGTTATTATTAAGATATATGTGTCAGGATCAACGAATTATTGGCTCACTGTTTCCCGTAAATATTCCCAAGGTGATCTCTTGATCTCTTCGGAGCATAGGCAGTTGAGCAGATTATGGCTGCAAGCAACCAAATAATAATTACGGAAAATGGGTCATTTGTCCAAATATTCTTAAAACATGGTTTAAATGGACGAGTAAGAATTATTATGGGTCAAATGGACACTAAAAAAATAGAAAGGATGAAACTGGATTAATCCTGACTTAAACTTAAAAAATAATAAGGATGAAACTAGATGCATCCTGATGTAAATTAAAAATAAGAAAAGGTATTTGAAAATGGGTATGATGAAACTATTTACATCCGGGCTATTTTTACATTTTTGTCCATTTAAACAGTATCAAAATTTAAATGTCATTTTTATCCAGGAATTGTTGATTTTGGTCTTTTTAACCAATTTTGTGCAATAATTAATCATGCATACACATATTTCAGAGAGTCACCTTATACTTGCTGATCAAGGTCATATAAAAAAAGAAAAAAGAATGTGAAAAAGATATATATTCTAAAACATACATGAACGTGTAAAAATATATATATCTACAGTCATTACCTAAGTAATATCCGAAGACTAGGGCAGGCGCACTGGCTGCAAAGATAGTAGCGAGAAGTCTTATTTTCGGCATTGATAATGATAACGGAAAATGGGTCATTTGTCCAAATATTTTTAAAACATGGTTCGAATGGACGAGTAAAAATTAGTATGGGTGAAATGGACATTAAAAAAATAACAAGGATGAAACTGGATTCATCCTGACTTAAACTTAAAAAATAGTAAGGATGAAACTGGATACATCCTTATGTAAATTAAAAATAAGAAAAAATATTTGAAAATGGGTAAGACGAAATTGTTTACATCTTGGCTATTTTTACATTTTTGTCCATTTAAACAGTATCAAAATCTAAATGTCCTTTTTACCCAGGAATTGTTGATTTTGATCTTTTTAACCAATTTTGTGTACTGATAATGATCTCTAACGAAATAAATTTTGACGATCCTGGCTCCTCTTCCGATCCAGGATTTAGTTTCCGCTAGATGAATAACAAGATAGAAATGAGAAGAAGAAGGTGGTGGTGTTTGACAGAATCCGACACCGGAAGTAGAGTATCCTAATACTATGAAGTAGATAATTGATGGGAGTTTGATCGGAGATCAACCATCATGAATCCTTTGAATACATAAATGACTAATGTATCGTGAAGTTACATCGCGGGGCGCATCGTGGACGTGCATGTGAGAGGGGTTGGTGGGGACCATTTATGCCCGCACCTATCCGATGCTAAACACGTGCATCGGGACCGTCCATTGCCCTCTCGGTGTGCCCCACAGTATAATGCTTCGGTCAACGTATCACAACTGTTAATAATACTGATTTGTCATAAACACTTAACAATGTTACCGACTAAAATTCTAGAACATGAAAGTAGAGTCATAAGCAAATAAGAAAACTTAGTCCTAAACAAATACTGAAAACATAAAATTGAATCCTAATTGATGTAGGTATCCCAACAGTGTTAGTGGCAGAGGATTAGCTGCCGAGTGGTGGTGGCATGGAGATGCAAGCTTTTGTTCACTTTCGAGGTATGCCTAGTGCCTACAAGATCTTTGACGGGCCGTTTAAAAAAATTTCCTAGCCCAAGCCCAAGTCAGGAGGAAGAGTACATATCTGTGACTAATCCTCTCGAACTATGATTTTAGGCATACCAAAAACTTTCAAGGCATACAAAATAGTTTTCCCA
This sequence comes from Papaver somniferum, assembly GCF_003573695.1. NCBI lineage: Eukaryota > Viridiplantae > Streptophyta > Magnoliopsida > Ranunculales > Papaveraceae > Papaver > Papaver somniferum. The sequence continues at coordinate 1,938,188 of NW_020618825.1, forward strand.
TCCTAGGTGACCTTATAAGGGGTGTCTATTGAGTAGTTCAATTACATATATACCCTTGAACCTAAAATCAAAAAATAAACTATCATAAACATCTCTTCTTCTTCCTCCAGCTGAACCACCTTCTTTTCTCTCGGATTATTTTTTGCATCACTGTAATTAATTATTGATTCGTGAAATTTCGATCATCGGTTAAATTGAACTATATAATAGATCGTACAAAGAAAAAAGAAAACGTCATGTGTTCTAAATCCTCTTCCAATCCATGAATTAAAGAAGAAGAATCAATTGAAGATGAAGGTATAAAAACTATAATTGAACCAGAAATTGAATCGGAAATTCAACCATTTGAAGCTCCAAATACTGAAAAGAGGATAAGAAGGTATTCCCTACAAACCCAATCTTTTATTTGTTGTTTTTCATGGATTGAATGGGTTAAATTGCTAAAAACTTAGGGTTTTTAGTGATTACAGTAGCGGGTTCGGATGATAATTGAGTTGAGTTTTGAGCCGAACTGTTCTTGAAATTTTACTCTGAAAGTGTCTATGAACAGTTCGGCTAAACCGTAAATGTCAATTTTTAGCCGAATCCCAAAATGTGTATTGAATACGTCCCAGAACAGTGTCAGGTTCGGCTAATACCTTGCAAACCTTCCCGGCCGAACCTGAGAAGTGAAATTTACCCCAGGTAGTTATCATATTCGGCTGACTCGATTAGATAACTTTCAAGCCGAACCTCTCTCTGTAAACACTTCGAAAATATTGATTTGCAGGCTCTAGGTTCGGCTAGCTCGTGTTGTTGAGTTATCAGCCGAACCTTATCTTTGCACACTCAAGTTTTTCGATCTTGTTTTGGCCATAACTTTTTCGTCCGATGTCGGAATGACCTCATTCTTTTTGCGTTGTGTTTTTATTTTCATTCTCTTGAAGTTGAAGATAAGATCTAATTGATTTTAATGAGTTTAATATGGACCTTGGTATCCAATATTCTTATCCAACGTTGAAGATAAGATCTAATTCATTATCCAATATTGATCTTCTTTGTTCATGGACTTATTCTTGAGGTTGAAAACGATCTTGAAAGGGCAATTTCCATGGGTCCAAGAACGATCTACAAAAAATATCACAAGGTTAAACACTAGAAAGGGAATATAATAACAAGGTTCGGCGCATTCGATAATCACATTATGTGTCGAACTATAAACATTTACAGGTTTCGGCTTATACGATATCCTCAATATGTGCCGAACCACGAACAATATTTTAACCCAAAAATTAACAAATTCATATCCGACTCAGACGATAATCATATTATGTGCCGAACCTTGAACATAAGAGGTTTCGGCTGATACGATATTCTCCATATGTACCGAACTAGTAACAATATTTCAACCAGAAATTAAAAAATTATGTTCGGCACATACAATTTTGGATATATAAGCCGAATTAGTAATGATTCTATTCCAGGCTATTCAGGATGTTGTTCGGCTTACTATAAAACTTTCATATAAGCCGAACTAGTGTCTAGCAAAAGGGTTGGAATTGGAAATTATAGGTTCGGCGCATGCAGTAAACAGATTCAGTAAGCCAAACCGTTCGTCAATTGGTAGATTCGGCTCATAGATGTGAGCCGAACCTCAACCTGTTTCGCCGAACCATGATTCAAAAAACCTAACTTTTGATAATTGAGAGCTATAGAAGTGAGATTAAGTATAGGATATAAGTGTACCTGTGTATTAGAAGCATTGGGTTCCTCATCAATGTCTTCATCATCATGATTTGGCTCATAAAAATCATCATCTTGAGTTTGTGTTTGAGTTTGAGTTTGAGCTTGAGTTTGAGTGGGTGTAAAATCATTCTCATAATCTAAGAAATCAGCCATTTCTGGACATTGTTGTAGTTGATATGTATTTTTCTAGGTTTTTTAGATGAATGATGACCCTCCTCATCCTCCATTGAATCAAAAATTATAATTTTCTCACTTTCTCCTTCTCTTTCTCTCCTTCTTAACCAAACCAAAACTTTGATTTTTTTTTCCTCAGATTTTTCATCTAAACAACTCTTATAATTCTGAAAATTATTTTAATCACTAAACAAAATATTTAATCACTAATCAAGATTATTAACACTAATACGTAAAGGGCAGATTTGCCATTAAAAAAAATTGGTTAAGGGGTTATATGATTTTGCTATTTCACAACCCTTTTTGTCTTCATTCAGTATGCCTTGGAAGATTTTGGTATGCCCAATATTATGGTTCATCCTCTCTCGCTTCTGAATTTCGTCAGAAAAAAACATTTTTTGTTTTGTTCAAAGAAACATGCTGGTACCTCTAGGATCATGTTTGTCAATTCATCGTCCTATACGGCCCCGATACCATACATTAATATCCCTTACTTCTGCAAACCATGGTCTAAACACGTGGAGAAACACATACTAAAAGACAAAAATGGAAGCCCGCCAAAGTTTGACAACTGATGCAAGTTTGTTGAATTCGAGTATGTTGCACGAGACCGGATTTTATTTTTTGAAGCATGAAATTTATTAAACTAGTTAGGGACTGTTACACGAGGGTATATAATACTCCAAGATTCATCAATTACAATTTGATAATTTATCCATGAATCAGCAGCAACATGACAATGGAGCAGGATAACAGTCTTCGGATCGGATTTGCATTGGAGGTGGATGTTGGTGTCGAAGGTCAGAAGGCCTTAGATCAATGCTTTTCACAAGAAAAGTTGTATGTTTGATGGGCACAGCGGTGTCCATAGGAACTCAGATGGTGGTATAATTGTTCGATGCAATTGAATTAAGTTGCTAGCCATGCCTTTGTATCTTGATGCTGCGGAAATCTGCCCAATTGATATCCATATACTTCTTTGTGCTTCGGCTTTATCCATAACTTGAGATTGAGTCTGTAGCCGTGATTTAGTCTTCGACCTTGAAGTATTAATGTTAATAGAGCTAATAGTGCTATTACAGAGGTTACTAAAAACTGAACTAAGGATACAAAAGAGATTACAAATTAAGCTAAGGTAATGAGAACTAGGAAAAGGAATACAAAGCTAACGAAAAATACAGGAATGAACAAACAACATAAAGGTACAAAGTATTCAAACATCTATAAGATCTCTAGACTTATATTTAACCTAATACAATACTAGCAAACAGAAATGCATAAGGCTATTACAATTTGGAAACAAAAGTCGAAATTGTTGTCCACCGGCCCATGGGGATATGTCTTAAGGCATAAAAATATTTGTTAGTCTGTGGTATTTGAAGCTTAAAATTTATAATGAAATTCCTGAATCTTGATCATGTAAAAAACTTAGTAAAGGGTTTCTTTGATGAAGCCACTGCTGTAGATGCTTAAGACTTTTGAAAAAGCGGGGGTCTAACAACCTCACCCAATATTTCGATTAGCAATCTGTCTGGACAAACTCCAATATACTTTTATGAGAATCAACTAGACAGTTAGACTCAATCAATAGAAAAGTATATCAAAGAGTTTTATATCTCTATCTCTTGATTTATTTCTTACTCAAGCAAATCTGTGAGTCTTGATTAAATACAAGAGATATAAACTTGGATGGTACCAAAGACCAATATCCAAGGACCAATCAATTTTCAATCAACAACCAAAGGTTGGATTTCACAATTGATCGATACAACGCACAACCTGTGATATTTCAATTATATAACAAAATATAATGTGAAATATAAATAAAACAGACACCGGAAATTTTGTTAACGAGGAAACCTCCAATGCAGAAAAACCCCTGGACCGAGTCCAGATTGAACATCACACTGTATTAAGCCGCTACAGACACTAGCCCACTACAAACTAACTTCGGTCTGCATTGTAGTTGAACCCTAATCAATCTCACACTGATTCAAGGTACAGTTGCGCTCCTTACCTCTCTGATCCCAGCAGGATACTACACACTTGATTCCCTTAGATGATCTCACCCAAAACTAAGAGTTTCTATGACCCAAAGTCGAAGACTTGATAGACAAATCTGTCTCACACAGAAAAGTCTATAGAATTGAATAAATCTGTCTCCCATAGAAATACCCAAGAGTTTTTGTTCCGTCTTTTGATAAATTAAGGTGAACATGAACTAATTGATAAACCGATCTTATATTCCCGAAGAACAGCCTAGTATTATCAATCACCTCACAATAATCTAAATCGTATGGTAGCGAAATCAGATATTGTGGAATCACAAACGAGGATACGAAGATGTTTGTGATTTCTTTTGATCTTGCCCTATCGGAGATATAATCTCAAGCCAATTATTCTATTGAACTCGTACGATAGAAAATGGAAAGATCAGATCGCTCAACTACAAGAAAAGTAGTTTCGTCTGGGTTCACAATCCCAATGAAGTCTTTCAGTCGTTAACCTATAGGGTCCCGAGAAGAAACTTAAGGTTAAAGGAGAATCGACTCTAAAAAACCAACTAGTATCACACGGGAGTTGTGGGGATTAGTTTTTCCAGATGCTAGATGTCTCCTTTATATATTTTTCAAATCACGGTTTGCAATCTAAGTTACCTTGGTAACAAAGAATTCAATATTCACCGTTAGATGAAAAACCTGATTCAACCAAGCTAATATCTTTCAACCGTTAGATCGAAACTTATCTTGTCACACATAAAAATGAAATGCATTCATTTAGGTTTGAGTAACCGTACCTAAACGTGTACACTTAGTTGGTTCACAAATAGTTAACCAATGATCACTTTCATATTAACCGTATTCATCTTTCTCATAACTAGTTCAAATGACTCATAAAAACTAGTTGAAGAGTTGTTCAATTGCTTAGGTCTTTATTCATAGACACAATTGAAACAAAATCGGTTTGATCCACTTGAATCAATTCATGAATAATATAGCCACGGTTTACAAAGATTGCATTCCTTATAATTCATTTTTTTAAGTTCATGAACTACCGATTTGAGATATCACCAGCTTGAGTACGCGTACGGGTATGCGTACCTTAGCTACCGGATTTGAGTTTACAAAATCAGCAGAAATTTTCGGTTTGAAAACTTCCGTGAGTACGCGTACCTAAGATGACTGGTTTACTAGTTTGCGAACTTACTAACTCCAGCAAAAAAATTCGGTATGAAAACTTCCGTGGGTACGCGTGCGGCTACGTGTACTCAACCTGTCTCCTTCACCAATACCGCATGCACACATATGAACGCACTTGGCTTCCGGTACATGGATTTATACACTAATGTGCGAACACACTATATGCTTATATCTATAGATGGTAATCTCAACTCTACATTTCAATCATTGAAACATTCTTCTATAATGTTATAACAATCGTTATTCATGACTATCTTCATCAAAGCTATTTTCAAGATTGAAACGTCATCATGACTTTCATCACAGGTAAAGATGAAAATGGTTAAAGCGAAAGATTACTAACACATATTTCGAGAAAAAGATAGGCGAGTAAACTCGTCTCGAAATAGCACATGTGTATGCATGAAAACTATCATACTTAAACGACTTTGTCTCAAGATTAGAAGATAGAATAGACTTTTGAGTGATAGATAAGTCCAAGTCTCCACATACCTTTTAGTCGGATGAAGTTCCACCGGTTCCTCGAGTAGTTCTTCGTCTTCGTAAGATGATCGCCATGGAGTCTGGAGCTTCAACTACACTTGACTATCCTAGACCGAGACTTAGTCATAAGTAAACTAGAAATCAAGACATATAGTTTTGATCACTAATATTGACAAACATGCTTGAAATAGCAACGCATGCGATTTCGACCGAGCAATGCTCTAACAACTTTCATTACATTAAGGTCAAAAACTAACCTTCGAAGAGATATACGTAGCTGCTTAATCTTTGAACAGTAGAAGTGTTGGATGTGAAACTGTTATAGCTGAATTTTGCATACTAACTATACCAAAGTTCTGATATAGAAGATGACTGCAATTCCTCATGATATAGAGATAATACTGAGATGTTTAAATGGGTTTTCATAGCTGCAACTAAAACAGGTACAGAAATTATTGATTCTTGTACACAAAACCATATTAGAAAAAGGAAGCCCACCAAACATACAAACCATAAGCAAAACATTACGATGAAACAAGGAAAATTAAGGGAACCAGAAAAACAACTCACAAACAAGGAAACCAGAAAACCAAGAAATATTCCTTGCACCAAAGAATTACTCCATACTCCAAAAGAAGAGTATACATCTAAACGTGAAACAACAAGAGGGGAATTAGAAAAATACTTGCCTTACAGGGAACTGCTTCAATAGAGAAAAGGAAACATGGTTAGATAGGCTAAATTACCATTCCATAAATTAGACACAAAGTTGAGAAAACAGAACGACCAATAGAAATTAAATTGAGCATAACTGAAGCAAAGAAACATCAAAAACAAGCCAAATCAAAAAACCAAAAAGAAAAAGATAGATCTGAAAAAAATTATTGATTGCAGCTATGGGTATGGGTATGAACATCTCACTAATAAAAGGGTAGATCATCATAGAAAAGATAAAAATCTCTGAATTGGATCGAAGGAAAGGGGTTTGCAGCAGTAAATCAGGGGATCTAAAATTATTAATTTGGCTCTTATTGGAAGGAGATTAGATTTACCAGATTGAGTAGCAGATAAATAAAATTGATGAAGCACATAACAATCGATCTCTTTAAATTTCGAAGGATTATCATCAAAACCTCAAAGCAGTAGCATAGAAACTGAAGCATCAAAGCGAAAATAAGACTAAGAACATGATTATACCACAGATCTAACTAGTAACTAGCTTACATCATCCCTAGGGCCGGTAGAGAACAAGATTAGCCGAGAAAATGGAGTTTTTCTTGGTTGATTTTACCATTAGGGTTTCACAGTGGAGGGGTTTTTTCACACGCACGAGACGAGATGAAGAATTCTCTTATATATACATGGTGAAAATAGTTAAGTTACGACGTCGTCTAACAATCAACACCCACCGAAGATGGAAGGTGGAGGCTGCTGGGACGTGTATTTATTAAGGTTAAATCGTGTACACTCTACCGTCATTGAATAGGAGTACAATTTTGTGCACAGTCCTTTAAATAGTGCACAAAACAAATTGATTTTTTTTTGCTGATAAGCAACACATAAACACAAAAGCTAACTATGTAGTCTCACATTTCTTACATCAGCTCTTCCTCTATAATCATCACCAAGAAGACGAGTAATGGCATTGTGAGGATGAGAAAACCTCACCCCCTCAATTTCCTTAGCTGCACTAGCTTTTGAAAGATTGTCTGCAACAGAATTCTCCTTTCTGTATCTCTGAGCTATAACAATGTCGTCAAAGCATAGCATAAGATATTCAAAATCCTTGATCAGTCCTCTCATGACCCATGGTATATTCGACTCTCACTTGCATAATTGAACAGCAGATGTAGAATCTGTTTCTACTTTAATTCTCTTTATTCCAATCTCTTTTGCCAACTTCAATATCCATCTCTTATAGTCTATACCTCCTACACATTGTTATCATTCTTGTAGATATGTTTAGCAAACCACGCTTGGAGGACACTATCTTCTCCTCTTATAACTCTACCAACACCTGCATTCTTGACATTATTTGAGGCACCATAACAATGTAGTTTGCTAAACCCTTGCCTAAGATAGACCCGTGGAACAGTAATCTCCACAATCCTATCCTATCGTTTCTCAATTCTTCCGCAAGCACTGAGATACTCCCTTCAGATTTTAATGGATATAGCAAGGATCTTCGATGGAAGGAACACCTTGTTGTTGAAAATCCAATCATTCTTTCCTATCCAAATGTGTCACAAAATGAAAGGAAATATATTCTGCCAATCAACTTCACCAATCTTCCCTACAAACCTGCAGAAAATTTTCAAAATTGTGGGATTCATGTAATCCAAATTAGGTTGAAAACCAATCCAATCTCTAGTCTTCTTACATAGAGGCCCCACAGCATTGCAATCAAAAAACACATGGTAAGTATTTTCAAAATCCTTATTACAAAGACTGCAACCCGAATGAATGTTGATATGTTTCCGATAGAGAGACTCATTAAGATTGAGTATGTTATAGCACAACAACCACAAGAAATGTTTAATTTTATGTGGGAAATTAAGTCTCCACATAAACCTCCAATTAAGATTAGGTACAGATTCACCCATCTTATTAGAGATAAGAAAATGGTAGGCTTCTCTAACAGTTACCTCACCAGTTTTGCTATATGACCACACGAGTTGGTCTTTACAATCCATACTGCCAATAGATAAGGACTTAATTTTCTCAGTTACCTGGTCAGAGATAAACCTATCAATAGCATTCAAATCCCACATCCACGCTTCAGATTTTATAATATCTCTAACCATCAAATCAGGTATGTTCAGCTTAGAAACATCAGTAATAACAGAAAGAGGAAGATTTGTTATACACGAGTCATTTCCACACACTCACACTATCCGAAGACAAGACTTCACTGAATCCCTTACTTGAAGGATACTCCTTCAACTCACTGAACACCTTTTCTTTAGAGCACAAGTCCAAAAATAAATATCATGGTAATACTTTTCTTTAAGTAACATAGTGACTTCAGAAATAGTGTTAGCAGAAATCCTCCATACCATTTTGGCAAGTAAAGATAATTGTTAAGATCTAAGTCCATAACACCCAAACCTCCAAAATCTAGGGGTCTACAAACCTTATCCCAACTAATCTTGTTCAAACTCCTCTTATCCTTATCACCTCCCCACAAAAAAATCCTCTTATACCTTTCTAACTTAGAAGTCAAACTTTTAGGAACTTTAACCATGTTCATAATATGATTAAAGATGGGGTCTTAAACATATTTTATCAAAGTTGGTCTACCAGCTACATTCAAAGTTTTTTATTTCCAACCTTGTAATTTATTAGCCATCTTTTCGACAATATACAGATAAGTATTTGAACTTATCCTACCCCATTGCAACGGGATTCATTGTACGTACCTGTGTCCTTCACAATTTCAACATTAAGAGATTTCCCCATTCCCCTAGAAAAACCCTTCCCCATATTGGTAGACGTTAGTAGAGTTTATTTAGTGTCACTTATCAGCTTCCCTAACCACCTGCAAAATTATCACGATTTTTTCTTAGATTACACGCATTCCTATAAGACGATTTAAGGAAAATAATGCAATCATCTGGATAAAGTGAGTGCGTAATTACGGAGCACCCTTGGATACTGAAAATCCTGAAGAAAAAAATTCCCTCACTCCATTATTAATGAGTCTTGACAGGCCGGGCTTCAAGACAAATTATAAATAAAAATGGGGACAATGAGTCTCCCTGGCTGAGCCCATTCGCGGGTATGAAAGGCTCACTCGGAAATCCATTGACAAGCACCTGAAACGAGACTGTATTAACACAAAGCTTGATCCAATGCACAAAAGTATTATCAAAACCCATAGAATTCAAAATTTTAAAATTTTAAAAACAAATGACCAATTAATTTTATCACATGTTTTATAGAAATAAAGTTTTAATGCCATCCATCCCTTTTCTCCTTTCTTATGCTTAAACGAGTGTATAACCTCATTACAAACAACCGCAGAGTCAAAAATAGATATACCCTGCACAAAAGCATGTTGATTGGGAGAAATAATCTTATTAATCAAAGGCCTAAGCCTATTAGCAATGATTTTTGTGATAATTTTCATACTGAAATTACAGAGACTGATAGGACGATATTCTTTTGTAGTGCAAGGACTTCTATTTTTAAAAATAAGAGCAGTAAAATTTCTATTAAGCCTAGGGTCCAAGTAACCATGTTGGAAAAAGTCCATGATCAGTTGGTTTACGCTATCTCCCACCTGATTCCAGTACTTGAAAAAAAAAACCTGTAGACTATCAGGTCCTGGTGCTTTGTATGCACCAAGTTGTTTCATCGCCTTCTTAATTTCACACAAAGTAACATTACTAGTTAACTTAACGTTCTCTGAAAAAGAAATGACATGAGGGAATAAAATTTCAATATTATCATTATCACAATCATTACTGCCACTATCAAACATACTACAAAAATGATCTACGATATGCTTCTCAATATCACATATATTTTCCATCCAATTGTCATTATTATCTTTAAGTCTAACAATCGAATTTCTATTTCTTCTAACCAAGGTGGAGGTGTGGAAAATTTTAGTATTCAAATCCCCCTCAATGAATCAACTAACTCTATAATTCTGCTTCCAAAAGACTTCCAACATCCTGAGAAAATTTAAATAATTACATAAATAGTTAGTCATGTAATTAAGCTTTATTGGTCTCGGAAGGACAATTATCAAACTCCTATTGAGCCTGGTTGAGCCTCTGCAAAGCGTTTTTAATGTTCCTAGAAAGGTTTCCAAATACTTCTTTATTCCACTTCCTAGAGTCTATTTGGAATCTATCTATACAACTGAAATAACTTTTTTGTTGTCTACTAGCCTTATTAGGGGACCACGAATTTGTCACCACATCAAGAAATCTATCATCCTCGGTCCATAGCCTCAAGTCTGTATGGACTAGGTCTAAATTACTTTTTTGGTTCAAGATCAATTAAGATAACCATATGGTCTGAATTAAAATAAGGCAAATGTAATACCTGAGTATTCATAAATATATTGCACCACATAGAGTTATCTATATCCCTGTCAAGTCTCTCTTTGATGTTATCCTTGCCCACCCTTTTGTTATTCTCGGTCCATGAGCATCCAAATCAATAATTGCATTCTGGTTCATCACATTTCGAAGTTCTTCCATTTGATTTGCAGTTGATTTCCTCCCTCCAATATTCTCATGCTCACTACCAATACTACTTAAGCCTCCCATAACCATCCAATTTGTATTATGTATACCACCGATTCATTCACCTCGTCCCACACCTTTTTCCTACAAACCTTATTAGTACTGGCATAAATAATAGACAAGATCCAAGAATTTTGAAACTTGGCGGTAACCACTGCATGAATCGACCAACTGGTCTTAGAAGTGGCTTGAATATCCACTTTTTCTTCGTTCCAAAGCAGCACCATTCCTCCTGAGAAACCAGCTGGGTCAACAATGATATTTTTGTTGAATCCTAGTCTCTTAATAAGTTCAGCAGCATGCTCAGTAATTGTTTTGGTCTTCAACAATGCAACAACTTGAGTTTTTTGCTTCTTGACAAGTTGATTCATAACCCGACTAAAGGAAGGTATAGCTAACCCTCTACAATTCCACATTATAATCTTCATACTATAATCATCCAAACAAGGAGAAGCTCCTACCACCAGAGTTATTGGCATCCATCATCATTTCCTCTTGAATTATTCCTTGATTCATTTCGATCAATGGGTTGAATCTTTTCTTGAATATCCTTTGCACTCCATGCTCCAAGTCCAATCTGGTACTGAACTGCATCCCGAATTTCTAGAGTCCTTTTGGGTTTCTTATTACTGTCGGAGTCTCCTCCATTGGTGGTATTACTGTTTCTAGTATAGTTGTACCTTGCCACATCTTTGACACGCAATCGATCTTTGTTCTCTCTCCGTTTAGAAACTCGACTGGATCCAAATGATTCTAATTTTAAGGAGTAATCCTGCATATTGTCCTCAATATTCTCTAAACTTGTGCCAAAACACCATTCGCAATCACCTATTTTGGGGCATGTACCAGTTGCGGCATTATGGTTATCATATCTCTCTGTAACTGGTTAACTTCCTGCATCATTTGAATCATTTGATCTACCCCCGTGGCTTGATCCATTATCAGTTCCACTAGACTTTTCTGCACACATTCTAACTCCTCTTGAGCTCTGCGCACCATTAGGTCTTCCACCATCCATTCGTCTACTAAGAGTATTGGTGAGGCTTGAAAAACAAAATTGAGGATTTTTCTATGACTGCTCATTTTGTTCAAAAATGTTGCGAATTTTCTGATTTTTCCCTTTGCTTAAATAATTATTTTCTTTTCCCTTAACAACACCACCATCATCTGCACTAATTCCTCCATTATAGGTACCATTACTCCTATTAATTTTATTAGACGTTACAAACATATTAACACCATTTTCATTAAGACCGTCCTCCTTAATTGCTCATCTTCTAAAACTGAAAAGGCATGTAAGTTATTCTTTTTCAAAATTTTGGAACTTACATTTTGCTTCATATTCCCACCACCTGACTTTCCAGAACTTATGGCATTCCTGACCATTTTTGGCAGAACATTATCTACCATGAGAGGCATTACTAGCATCTATATTCACATTTTTTTGATAAAATTCATACATACTGTTAGAGCATTGCTCGATCGAACTCGCATGCGTTGCTATCTCAAGTATGTTTGTCAATATTAGTGATCAAAACTATATGTCTTGATTTCTAGCCTATTTATAGATGTCTCGGACTAGGAAATAGATAGTGTAGTTGAGCTTAGATCTCTCGCGTTCACCATTTGAAGACGAAGAACTACTTAGAGGAGCTTGTGGAACTTCATCAACAAAAGGTATGTGGAAACTTAAACTCATCTATCACTTGGAAAGTTCATTTCTTCTTTATCTCCTATATTGAGACATAAGTCGTGTTACGATATAGTTTTCTATTATACACATTTGAGATTTCGAGCTGAGTTTATCTCTCTTATATATTTCTCGAAATATGTGTTGGCAAGATTTCGCTTTGGCCATGTTCATCTTACATTCGTGATGAAAGTCCAAATAAGATCATATGAAAATTGCCGAGTTACATCTAACATGGTTTGTGTGATACAATCATTTGGTGTTGCCTTGGAATGTTTTATTATGATAATTTCAATACTTGAAAATCGCTTTGACGAAAAGTAGTTTGTGAACAACAACTATATATATATATAACGTCCTCTAAGAAAGTTTCAATGATTGAAATTAAGAATTGATGAGATAACCATATTTGGATATAAGCATATATTGTGTTCGCACACTAGTGTATAAATCCATAAACCGGGAACCAAGTGTATGCATATGTGTGTATACAAAATTGGTGAAGGAGACAGCATAAGTATGCGTACCCGTACGCATACTGGTAGAGGTTTTCGAACCGAAAACATCTGCTGTGTTTAGGAATTACAAACTCCTAAACTAGTCACGTTAGGTATGCGTACCCGTACGCATACTAGAGAAAGTTTTCGAACCGAAAATATCTGTTGGGTTTGGGAATTACAGACTCCTAAGCTAGTCACCTTAAGTATGCGTACTCGGTGGAAGTTTCCGAACCGAGAATTTCTGCTGAGTTTGGAAACTTAACAAACTCAAATAGGGTTTCTTAAATACGCATACCCGTATGCATACTTAAACTGGTTATTTTGTCAAATCGGTTTGTTCATGAACTTAAACATTTAAATCTTAAGGAATGCAATCTTTGAAAACCGTGGCTATAATGTTCATGATTGATTTGAGTGAATAAAACCGATTTTGTTTCAATTGTGTTCTTCTATACAATTTATTAACTCTTTAACTAGTTTCATTTGAGTCATTTGAACTAGTTATGGATAAGATAAATAAGGTTAATATGAGAGTAAACATATGGCTAACCTCGGTTCACTAATTGTTGATCCAACATGAGTGTACACGTATGGGTACGGTTACATAAACCTAAATGAGGGTACATTTCATTTGTGTGTAACAAGCTAAGTTCGATCTAACGGTTGAAAGATATTAGCTTGGCTGAATCAGGTTTTTCATCTAACGGTGATTATTGAATTCTTTGTTACCAAGGCAATTTGGATTGCAAACCCTGATTTGAAAACTATATAAAGGAGAACTCTAACAACTGGGAAACCTAATACCCATACCTCCTGTGTGATACTAGTTGTATAACTATAGTCGATTCTCCTTTAACCTTAGGTTTCTTCTCGAGACCCAGTAGGTTAAATAATTGAAGACTTCATTGTATTGTGAAGCCAGACCGATACTACTTCTCTTATAGTTGTGTGATATGGTCTTGTTGTTTCTGTCGTACGAGTAAAATTATAAAATTGGCTTGAGAATTATTTCTCCGATAGGCAAGATAGAAAAGTAATCACAAACATCTTCGTCTCATTGTTTGTGATTCCACAATATCTAATTTCTCCATCATACGATTTATATTATTGTGAGGTGATTGATAATACTGAGCTGTTCTTCGAGAACATAAGTCTGGTTTATCAATTGGTTCATGTTCACCTTGATTTATCAAAAGACGGAACAAAAACTCTTGGGTATTTCTGTGGGAGACAGATTTATTCAATCCTATAGACTTTTCTGTGTGAGACAGATTTTTTTATCAAGTCTTCGACTTTGGGTCATAGCAACTGTAGGTTGTGGGTGAGATCAGCTAAGGGAATCAAGTGCGTAGTATCCTGCTGGGATCAGAGACATAAGGAGCGCAACTGTACCTTGAATCAGTGTGAGATTGATTAGGGTTTAACTACAGTCCAGTCCGAAGTTAATTAGTGGTAGGCTAGTGTCTGTAGCGGCTTAATACAGTGTGGTGTTCAAACTGGACTAGGTCCCGGGGGTTTTCTTCATTTGCGGTTTCCTCGTTAACAAAATTCTGGTGTCTGTGTTATTTATTTTCCGCATTATATTTTTTTATATAATTGAAATATCACAGATTGTGCGTTAATATCAATCAATTAGAATATTCAACCTTTGGTTGTTGATTTACATTAATTGACACTTGAACATTGGTCTTCGGTACCGTTTAATTTATTTCTTTTATTCAATCGGGCTCGCAGATTTCTATTTGCTGATTGTGGATTGAATTAAGAGTTAGAGACATTAAACTCTTTGATATAATTTACTCCAGATTGAGTCTGACTGTCTAGTTGATTCTCTAGAAAGTATATTGGAGTAAGTCCTCTCAGATTGCCAAACGAATTGTTGGGTGTGGCTGTTATACCCCCGCATTTTCAATTGGTATCGGAGCAGGCAAACACATTAAAGACCTTACAAGTCTGTGTTTGTAGAGATCTGATATGGACAAAGGTGTCATCTCTATAAACGTACCACCAGTCTTCTATGGCTCTAATTACTTATGGTGTAAAATTGTTATGCGAGCTTTTCTTCAATTGCGTGATTTTCAACCATGGGTTTATATAGTTAATGGCTATGATGCTCGCGTTGTGGCAATTGGTAATGCAATCGTTCCAAAGAACATTGGTGCGTATGATGCTGCCGAGATACTTGCTGCAAAGAAAAACTCCGACGGGTTGAATGCCATCATTCATGCCATTATCCCAGATCTTCAGCACCATGTGACAACGTGCACTAGGTCTAAAGTTGCTTGGGATATCTTAGAAACCTTATTTGAAGGTAATACCAGTGAGAAGGAAGCTAGGCTTCAAAACCTTAATTCCGATTAGGAAAACCTTCGTATGGAAGATGAAGATTCATTTGATGAGTTTAATCACAAAGTGTCTGAAATTGTTAATCCATCTTTTGCATTGGGTAATACTTTTCCTGAAAAGGACATTGTGATGAAAATTCTCAGATCGCTGCCATCTAGATACGATTCTAAGAAGCATGCCATCGTTAAAAGGAAATAACCTCGATACGCTCTCCAGAAATACGTTAGTTGGAAAGATAAAGATCTTTGACCGTGAGCATACATCCAAACCGGAAAGGATGTTTCCTTCAAAACACAAAGGAACGCTAAATTACTTGACAAAAGTAAAAGTGTTTGCGTCTATGAGGATGATCTTTCTGAGACTGACTCATCAGATGAATATCTTGACAAATCAGTCTCGATGATCAGAAGACAGTTTAGAGATCTCTTATTAAAGATAAGAAAACGGTTTTCCAGAGACAAAGCTAGGTCACCAGTTAAACCTCATAATCGCATTCCTCCTAAAAACAGGGATGCTGACGAGGCTGATGATGAGGATATTCCATAGTGCTTTAAGTGTAAGGTTTTTGGTCATTTTGCCAATGATTGTCCAAACCATAGAAAATACACTGGGAACAAAGGTCTTGCTGCAACCCTTGATGAAATGTCAGATCAGTATGATTCTGATGAATAAGGAAAATCAAGTGTTGCACTTCTTTGTGAAGATATTGATTTTGATAATTGTAGAAATACATACATTAATCTTGATATCCTTCCAGAAGATTCAACCAACCTGGAATAAAAATTTAACCCTTCTTTTGGAAACTCCTTGTGTGATTTTTCAGGTACCAATCTGTGTTTAGCCGTCTGCACATCTCGGGGATCTGAATCATCTTATTCATTGACATGCTCTTATTGTTCAATCAAAGGTCATGAACTTTCTAAGTGTTTCAAGTACAAACACAAGATCAGATATGTCAATAAACTTCAATGAAGAGCAAATCGCCTGGTAGAGAAAAGAGTATGGTCTAAACATATTGATAGACATGGGTCTAGGAATTTTTCTCAAGAAGAGAATGTTGGACAAATGGTAGTTCACCACAACACAACTTGATTGTGTTGTTTTTGTGCATCTTGTCTCATGTGCCTGATTAAAAGAGACAATATTGTGCACACCTCAGGCTTAAAGAGAAATACTTGTTTTTGTTTTTTCTTGAGATTGGGATTCTTTCATGTTGGAAGGGACTTCCCTGTTGAATCAATAAAAGAAGGTTATTCTCGACAATTCTACTCTCTTTAGGGTTGTGATGTTCCTGTGTGGATAAAGGTTCAGTAACCCTACATTCTTTTTTCCTTCTCTGAAACTCTTTTCATCTTAAGATTGCATGTTGAGTTTAAATTGTGATTTCCTCTCACAAACCCATACACGTATGGATACTCCGAGCATCATGTCTTCCGATGGAAAAGATGTTAATATGATTGTTAAGCCATCAAGCATGAAGAAAAAAGAGAAATATTTGGGGCCTCCAACTTCGAAAAGAAACAGAAGGAATGTGAGGAAGCCAAGAGTTGTTCCTTAAAATTCTCAGAAGTTTTCTGGTGTTCTTGAAGAGTTTAAGGAAACAAGGAAGGAGATTCAGCAAATAAAGGCTCTTGTTATGAGAACTCTTGAAATTAAGAAGACCTTGGCTCGACATCATCAGCCTAGAAGGTTTGTTGGAATTGACTCCTTTCTCCACGAAACTTATGTTCTCATGGATATTGACGACAAGGAGTTCGGGGACGATAAATAATTCTTCAGAGGTCTCAATGTTTAGTAAATCTTCTTATGATATTTTTTATTCTTGTTTTTCTTTAGAAGAATAACTAGGGTTTGGAATAGCCATTATTGTGATTACACATAGCTAGGTTCAAACATTTTTCATCTTCATGTTTTTAGATTTATTTATTTAAATTCTAAAGTTGATTTGGAAGATGATTTTGCAGTATTAATCTTTATGATTTCATATATTGCAATGTGTTATGGGATATGTATGTTTGCGTCCGTGAACTATGATTGTCCCATACTTATTCAAAAGTTACCTCTATTATGTCGGTATGAATGTATTGATAAAAGATAGGATGAAATTTTGACAAACAAAAGTTAAAGCCTTTTATGTCACTAGTTTGATAAGGAAAATGATAGAACTTTTGTTCACAAGGATTAAGTCCTTCATATGTCATTATGCGAATAGTGATGGAAGATAGAATGAATCCTTTGTATATTCTGCAGTATTGGTCGATCTCCGATCTACATTTTTGTGCATATACTATGTTGCTCCGTAAGGTTCCTTATGTTTGAGCATGACCAACTAAATTGATCATTCTCTTGTGGTTATTTTAGTTGTTGCTTTGTAAGTTCTCTTATGTCGAGCATGACCAATTGAATTGATCACGTTGTGGTTAATTTGGTTGTGTAAATTCAGATTGAATTAATCATGGGTTTTCTTGTGGTTAATTTAATTGTGCATTTCGATTGGATTAATCATGAATTCTTTTGTGGAAATTCAATTGAATACTTTGGATTCAAATTCATGATTTCATGTGATTTGATTTTGTCCAAAGAAATCCTTCTTTTCTTGTGAAAGTAAGGTCTCCTTTGTTGTTCCTTTGGAAATGACATTTTATGGGGGAGAGTTCTTTTGAACTTGTTCTTAATTTCCATATCTTTGTGGGGAGTGCGGTTGTGGAATATTTTAGGGTTATCTTGTATATTTATAAACTCCTTGATGAATGCATTTAGCTTCGACTTTATGATTGCATCTAAATTTGTTGGTATGTTAACACACCTTTGGTCATGAAGTATCTTCGTGGAAATTTCATTAGGATCCCACTAATTTTCGTACCTTTTCCAATTTTATTGACAAAAAGGGGGAGAATTAATGTGTAGTTCATACTACAAATACATATGGTTTACGGATCATTACGTAAGGGGAGGTGGTTATCATGTTGAGATAAAGTATTGACTAAGGGGGACTGATACATATCACCATAGTATTGTTGTCAAAGTTGTGATAAAATTGAACTTTGATGTTGTGTAATAATACTAAGACATTGTATAACAATGATTGAGAATTAACATTTGTTTTCTCATTATTATAGCTAGGGATCTTCAACAACTATGAGACTAAACTTACAATCTTTGGAATCATGGAGTACTTGGAAGTGACGAAGATTTCGAGTCAAGTTGAAGATGCCAAAGAGATCAAGCATGTGGATGAAGCTTCAATTTTTATTTATTTTGTAATTCATATGTATTGATAGTTTTGTCACTAAAATTGACAAAGGGGAAGATTGTTAGAGCATTGCTCGGTCGAACTCGCATGCGTTGCTATCTCAAGCATGTTTGTCAATATTAGTGATCAAAACTATATGTCTTGATTTCTAGCCTATTTATAGATGTCTCGTACTAGGACATAGATAGTGTAGTTGAGCTTAGATCTCTCGGCGTTCATCATTTGAAGACGAAGAACTACTAAGGGGATCTTGTGGAACTTCATCAACAAATATGTGGAGACTTAAACTCATCTATCACTTGGAAAGTCTATTTCTTCTCTATCTCCTATATTGAGACATAAGTCGATTTCGAGCTGAGTTTATCTCGCTTATATATTTCTCGAAATATGTGTTGGCAAAATTTCGATTTTTCCTTGTTCATCTTACATTCGTGATGAAAGTCCAAATAAGATCATATGAAAATTTCCGAGTTACATCTAACATGGTTTGTGTGATACAATCATTTGGTGTTGCCTTGGAATGTTTCATTCTGATAATTTCAATAACTTGAAAATCGCTTTAACGAAAAATAGTTTGTGAACAACAACTATATAACGTCCTCTAAGAAAGTTTCAATGATTGAAATTAAGAGTTGATGAGATAACCATCTTTGGATATAAGCATATATAGTGTGTTCGCACATTAGTGTATACATCCATAAACCGGGAACCAAGTGTATGCTTATGTGTGCATATAAAATTGGTGAAGGAGATAGCATAAGTATACGTACCCGTATGCATACTGGTAGAGGTTTTCGAACCGAAAAAATCTGATGTGTTAGGAATTACAAACTCCTAAACTAGTCACCTTAAGTATATGCGTACCCGTACACATACTATAGGAAGTTTTCGAACCGAAAATATCTGCTAGGTTTGGGAATTACAAACTCCTAAACTAGTCACCTTAAGTATGTGTACCCGTACGCATACTAGCGGAAGTTTTCGAACCGAGAATTTCTGCTGAGTTTGGAAACTTAACAAACTCAAATCCGGTTGCTTAATTACGCATACTTAAGCTGGTTATTTTGTCAAATCGGTCTGTTCATGTACTTAAACATTTAAATCTTAAGGAATGCAATATTTGCAAACCGTTGCTATAATGTTCATGATTGATTCGAGTGAATCAAACCGATTTTTTTTCAATTGTGTTCTTCTATACAATTGAACAACTCTTTAACTAGATTTATTTGAGTCATTTGAACTAGTTATGGATAATATGAATAAGGTTAATATGAGAGTAAACATATGGCTAACCTCGGTTAACTAATTGTTGATCCAACATGAGTGTACACGTTTGGGTACGGTTCATAAACCTAAATGAGGGTACATTTCATTTGTGTGTAACAAGCTAAGTTCGATCTAACGGTTGAAAGATATTAGTTTGGTTGAATCAGGTTTTTCATATAACGGTGATTATTGAATGCTTTGTTACCAAGGTAACTTGGATTGCAAACCCTCATTTGAAAACTATATAAAGGAGAACTCTAACAACTGGGAAACCTAATCCCCACACCTCCTGTGTGATACTAGTTGTATGGCTAGAGTCGATTCTCCTTTAATCTTAGGTTTCTTCTCGAGACCCTGTAGGTTAACGACTTGAAGACTTCATTGGGATTGTGAAGCTAGACCGATACTACTTCTCTTGTAGTTGTGTGATATGATCTTGTTGTTTCTATCGTACGAGTACAATTGTAAAATTGGCTTGAGATTTATTTCTCCGATAGGCAAGATAGAAAAGTAATCACAAACATCTTCGTCTCATCGTTTGTGATTCCACAATATCTAGTTTCACCATCATACGATTTAGATCATTGTGAGGTGATTGATAGTAGTGAGTTGTTCTTCGGGAACATAAGTCTGGTTTATCGATTGGTTCCTGTTCACCCTGATTTATCAAAAGACGGAACAAAAACTCTTAGTTATTTCTGTGGGAGACATATTTATTCAATACTATAGAATTTTCTGTGTGAGACAGATTTGTTTATCAAGTCTTCGACTTTGGGTCGTAGCAACTCTTGGTTGTGGGTGAGATCAGCTAAGGGAATCAAGTGTGTAGTATCCTGCTGGGATCAGAGACGTAAGGAGCGCAACTGTACCTTGAATCAATGTGAGATTGATTAGGGTTCAACTACAGTCCAGTCCGAAGTTAATTGGTAGTAGGCTAGTGTCTGTAGCGGCTTAATACAGTATGGTGTTCAAACTGGACTAGGTCCCATGGTTTTTCTGCATTTGCAGTTTCCTCGTTAACAAAATTCTGGTGTCTGTGTTATTTCTTTTCCGCATTATATTTAGTTATATAATTGAAATATCACAGATTGAGCGTTAAGATCAATCAATTAGAATATCTAACCTTTGGTTGTTGATTTACATTGATTGACACTTGAACATTGGTCTTTGGTGCCGTTCAAGTTATTCCTTTTATTCAATCGGGCTCGCAGATTTCTATTTGCTGATTGCGGATTGAATTAAGAGTTGGAGATTTTAAACTCTTTGATATACTTTCCTCTAGATTGAGTCTGACTGTCTAGTTGATTCTCTAGAAAGTATATTGGAGTAAGTCCTCTCATATTGTCAAACGAATTGTTGGGTGTGGTTGTTAGACCCTCGCATTTTCACATACCAGAGTTTGAATTGGCTTTGCTTTATTGGACTTTTTGGTTCCTTTTCGACGCTAACATCCAAGGTCTATAAGCTTTTTTGTTGTCTTCATTTTGATTTGTACTTGAAACCACAGTTGGAGTAACATTAGTAGTTTGAACTAATAATTGTGTTAGAGCACTTCTCGGTCGAACTCGCAAGCGTTGCTATCTCAAGCTTTTTTTTTTCAAGTTTAGTTGATCAAAACTATATACTTGATTTCTAGTCTACTTCTAGCTATGTCTCGAATTAGGATAGAATGTGTAGTTAATCTTTAGACTTCACGACGTTCACCAATTGAAGAAGAAAATCTACTAAGGAGCTTGGACGAACTCATCAACAAAAGGTATATGGAGATTAAAACTTATCTATCACTCAGAAGTCTATTCTATTCTATCTTCTAATGAGACTAATTCGTATAGCTATATAGACTTTTACTTTATACACATTCGATATTTTGAGCTGAGTTTATCTCGCTTATTTATTTCTCGAAATATGTGTTGGAAGATTTTGCTTTAGCTATGTTCATCGTATTCTTGTTGGGTTTAGTTGGAAACAATTTATTTGTTGGAAACTAAATATTAAGTCAAAATATGATCATGTGAAAATGTGATGTGTGTGAGACAGTCATTTGATGTTATCTTGGGAAGTTTCGTAATTATAATTCGATCACTTGAAAATTACTTGAAGCTAATGGTATATGTGATATTACCATTTTCTTCTTCTAAGGATGTTTCAATGATTGAAATGAGAGTTTACAACGATTACCCATGTCTGGATACAACACGGTATGCATATCCAGTATGTGAACTGTATTGTGATAATTCAGGTCCAGTACTCTTGTTTCGTACCTAGTATGCGAACGGGTTTACATGAGTTGGGTCCGGAACAGTTGTTCGCGAACCGGGTTTGCGAACGGCTTGACTAGGACAAGGTCTGGAGCTGTTGTTCGCGTACCCAGTTTGCAAACACATTGGTTAAGTTCTAAAATCGATTATATATGATTCTCATACTCATGAACTAAAACATTTATGATTTAAGGAATGCAAATTAACTTTGCAAAACGTGGCTTAATGTTCATGAATTGATTCTTGTATAAGTACTTTGTACGATTACGAATCAATCCAATTTCGTTTCAATTTGTTCATGAATATTTCTATGAGATAGTGAACAATTGAAAAACTTTATTTGAAACACAATTATATTCATTTGATTATCTATCATGATTGATTGATCATCATATTTTATCTAAAAGTGTTAGATGAATATGGCTAAGAAAAACGTGTTCATATGGCTAACTTCGGTTAACTGTTATTGAGCCAACCAAATATATACGTTTAGGTACGGTTACCTATATCTAAATATATGTATATTTCATTTATGTGTAACAAGTTAATACCATCTAACGATGGAGATTGATTGCTTAATTTTTAAGCAGACTTAGCTTGAATCTTAAATCAGAAGTTCATCTAACAGTGAATAATGAATGTTTTGTTACTAAGTTATCTTAGCTTTGATTGTAAGCAACCATGATTTGAAAGCCTATATAATGTAGAATACTAGCAACTAGAAAACCTAATCCTGGCACTTTCATGTGTCCTAGTTGCAAACTAGAGTCTATTCTCCTTTAACCTAGGTTTTCCAAAACCATTATTGGGTTAACGATTTGAAGACTTCATTTGGGATTTGTGAATCCAGATCCAATTATTTTCTATGTAGTTGCCTATTCTGATTTACTTGTTCTATCGTATTGAGTTTTATCTTCTCTAATATTTACTCAAGATTTATCTCCGATAAGTAAGATATAAAAAATAATCACAACAGTTCTTCGTATCAGGATCGTGATTCCGCAATAACTTCCTCTGTTAATCAGTTAGGTTATTGTGAGGTGACTAATATGTTTAGGATGCTCTTTGGGAATATAAGACCAGATTATTAGTTGGTTCCTGTTCACCTTGATCTTTGTATCAAAAGACGTAACAAAAAGAATAAAGGATAGACATATCTGTGTGAGACAGATTTGTTTATAAGTCTTCGACTTTGGGTCGTAGCAACTCTTAGTGTGGGTGAGATCATATAAGGGAATCAAGTGCGCAGAATCCGGAATGGTCCTAGAGGCGTAAGGAACGCGACTGTACCTTAATCTGTGTGAGACTTGATGGGGGATAAACTACATTCCAGTCTGAAGTTAACTTGTTGTAGGCTAGTATCTGCAGCGGATTAACACAGTGTGGTGTTAAAAGCTGGATTAGGTCTCGGGGTTAATCTGCATTTGCGGTTTCCTCGTTAACAAAATTTTTTGTGTCTGTGTTATTTCTTTTCCGCATTATATTTCAAATATCACAGGTTGTGCGTAGCTCAATCAGTTAATAAATACGACCTTGATTGTTGGATATAACTTGATTGACACTTGGGCATTGGTCTTTGGTACCTTCCAAGTTATTTCTCATATCAATCAGGCTCATGGATTTCTATCTATTCGATTTGATGATTGTATTGAGTCTCACTTTTAAGTTAGTGCTCTCGGAATTATATTGGAGTTTAGTCCATACAGATTGCCGAACAAATTATTGGGTGTGGTTGTTATACCCCCGCTTTTTCATATGGGCATTGTTCATTTTTGTGTGATAATGTTCCACAATGGAAACACACTAGACCAATACCCTCGTACTCAATTCTTTGCTTAATATTACCAATACGAATAGCATATTGTAAAGGTTGACCAATAGCCAACTCTACACAAAAACGAGCGTATTTACCCCTTAAAAGTAACTCAGCAATATTATCAATCTTAATGGGAATACCAATTTTTGATGCAATTTTATAGAGAACTTCCCTGTCAAAATTAGGATTGAACATGGTTTCGGTTTTCCGCTGGAACCGGACCAAACCAGACCAATTAGAAAGAAACCAAACCGAACCATTTCTTAATGGATTGGTTACGGTGTAGAAAGTGGAAAACCGATAGTGTTGGTTTTGGTTTGTTTTGACCTCTAAAACCGAACCAAAAACCATTGGAAAACCGATTAATTTTTAAACTTAATTTCTACCGTTGATTTACAAGTATTAGATTCCACCCATTGATTTAAAGGATAAATAGAAACCCTAAAACTAATATTTCATTATGATACTCTCCCTCTTTCTCTTTCTCCTTCTCTCAGTCGCCTCCCTTCTCCACCCCCAACTACAGCCGCTGCTACTCGAATTTTTTCTTCCCGCCTTCCTTCTTTTTTATTTGTCAATAACTAAATTAAGATATATTATATATCTTCTTTTGATCTCTAGAATTGGAGTAAGCTTTAACTATTCTTGATATTTTTTTTTTAGTTTTTTTTGTCTGTAAATTTGTGTAAACCAGTACTATCGGCAACTATGATTTTTATATCTGTAAATTTGTGTTTTTTTTTTTGGTTTTACATAATTATTGGTTAACCAAAAACCACTGGAACAAACCGAAACCAACTGGAACCATTTGGAAACCGAACCAATGATTAATGGATTGGTTTGGTTTAGATTTTTAGAAACCAATAGTATTGGTTTCGGTTTTGGTTTGGCTAGAAACCGAACCAAAACCGACCATGAACAGTCCTAGTCAAAATAGTTCAATCGGCAACTTCGGTAGTCTAGCCCAGACTATTATCCTGTTAATCACAGCTTCAGAAGGCTTGAAATTTGGTTTCCACCTTTAAAGAGAAAGATTATGCCCATTGATGAACCACGGTCCTTCCAGTAGTGCATGCTTGAAATCATCTTGATATTCAAATTTAAACATGAAGTAATCTGAATTCATGTCCAAAATTTGCATTTTTCCAGCAAGCCTCCACATTTCTTTAGTCTTGGCAGAAATACATTTGAATCCCATCGTTTTCCTACAACTTTCCCAATTAAACAGTTTTTCCATGGTTGAATTATTCTTCTCTTAGTTTCAGCATCTAATTCAATACTTGGGATACTTGTATCTTCATCCAAACCAGCCCTTTCTTCTGTAATTTCAAGGTTCTCAAACTCTTCCTCTAACTCCACCAAATCTGAATTTTGAAGTCTAAAATTCCAGCAGTCAGATGATCTTAGGAAAGCATCTTTGTATGAATATTGAACTCTCTCACTCGTATTATTTGAAAAGCCCTAGCCTTTTAAATTTGATTACCCCCAATATTCTTTGTCGTAACAATTTCTATTTCAGTATCGATTACTCCATTCATGGTACTTGATCTATATTATTCATCGAAAAACCTAAAAAAAATTTGCAGGATTTGGAAAACGATTTAAAACCATTTCAATTGCCCGATTCGCAGAGAAAAAAGACAAAGGGTTTGAGTCAAAATTGATTTGATCAAATCAAAAAAATTGATTCGATCAAATCAAAAAAATTGATTCTATTGGCTATTCCAAAACAAACTGTTTCTATTTTTCAATTTTCTTTTCAATTTTTTTTCAATTTTTTTTTTCAATTATTTTTTTATTTTAAGCTTAAAATAGGAGGAAACAAAATATATATCATACCTAAATCTCCTAAAATTTAGTGTTTAGGAAAAAGAAATCTGTAACAACTTTAACAACGAGAAAGAATTGTAGTCATAATGTCCGTATCCTAAAATTCTTTGGTTATTAATTCTATACGGTTTTCTCTTGGAAAAATTGTAGTCATAATGTCCATATCCTCAAAACTATTATAAAATTCATTATCTTCATCATCCTCCTCATCTGAAGCATAAGCACGCGGCATAAATTTAATTGAAGATTAAGCTGGTTTATTATTGAAATTAACAATTAGTTAATGCATCATGTTAATCCTAATTGAAAGAATACTAATACTAAGTGGTTTCGATGTGATACAGCATGTAAAGGTCGATCAAATACACTCCAAAGATGATTAAGATTTTCTAAATAAAATCCCAGAGGGATGAAATATCAACTATGTCTTATCAATTAATTCTTGATTACTTTTTTTTTCTTTACAACATCAACCATGAGTTATCTTTTGATAATATGTATTGATTAATACTGATTTTGATGTTACCAAATCCTTTGACTAGATTAGAATCATACTTGAGATAATGGTTACTATTTAAAACCATATGATGGTAATATAACAAGTGCGGCCAATCCCTTGTTGGCAGGTCAGGTAGTCCCCAAAAATTGAAAACGACTGGTCGAATTTCGTTGGTAGCAAGGTCAGATCAGCAGCTCGACGGATCAAGCCTGGGCGGCTGCTCCGGACTAGACAGCTCCGGTAGGATGGGATGTGTTTGGCAGGGGTGTCATCGGGGAAGTGGATTAATGCGGAGGATAAAGTGACGGAAAGCCGAACTATCGGCATCGGGAAGGATCGAGCGAAGAGTGTTCCCCTTGGCAACAAGGGCGCTTAGGCGGTCTGGCCACGCCGGCGGGACATCTAATATCTGCAGCACTCACGGTCTAAACGGTGCGACTAGCTCCCACCCAAAACCACCCAACCCGAATAAAGGAACAAAGGGTCATTTTCATCTGGTAATATAATAACGGAAGAGCATCAATCATAAAAAATATGAAACATTTTTCATTAAATACGAATTTCCTTTTTAAGAATACTTGGTTTTAGGCAGGATTTGACATGATATATTTTTTTACCTTTTCTGGATTATAATTAAATAAAAATAAAAATAAGAGATGTTTGTTGTGTGCGGCCCAACTAAAAGCCTAAGGGTTTCTCTTTACATGTATATAAATGATACTTTACCTATGTAATAGGCTAATCAATAGAAATCCTTTTCTTCCTTGCCTCTTCCTTTTCCCCCTATTATTCTATTATAATACGATATCATCCACGAAGCTATACCGCAGAGGTATATTGGATCAGTTGATTTTTTATTTTTGTTTGCATGGATGCGTTACCAGGTATTTCTTTTGAACAAAGAAATTTCGTTTCATAGTATATATTAGGGTTCCACGAAAGCAAGATTATCAAACATATAGATTTCGCCGTTAGATTTTCATGAAAATTTAGTATGTTCAACCCAATTAGTTGTTATTTACTCTGTTCAAATTTAAATTAAATTGGAATAAGATGCAATTTCCAAATTCCGATTTTAGTAGAACTGTCTTCGTTTAGAAAACCCTAATTATAACAGCGTCGAAAAACCTAAGTTTCGTATAATTTTATCCGTTGGATTATTCTGTACTTTTTATATATGGTATATGTTATCTGCATGGTATTGTAAAAATTTCATAAAGATCCAACCATGGAAAGTACTCCAAAGTACGTGATATTTCATGTTGTGTCCACAGAAACGTGAATTCGAACAGTTATACAGCGTCATAAATATCTTTTTATCTAGCCGTTGGATGTCTTTAAAATTTTAATATGTTTGTAGAAACATTTTGGTGAATCTACAGTAAAACTTTCATCATGATCAGACTATGATTGATTTGTCTGTCGATCTGAATAGTTGAAAGAAGAATTTTTTCAATTTTTAGGGTTAACGATATGTTTTGGACGCATATGCTAATAGTTTCACACTTATTATCAATGGGCCAGAATATTTCATATATAATGGACCATATATGTTTATATTCATTAAACATGACCTTGTCAACCCAATGGACCGGGTCTTGACTAAATAGTTGACCAGACTTTGACTAAACCAATTCGACTCTAATTTGACCTTTTGAACTCAGAAGTACTTGAGCACCACTAAAGAGTCTATGATGTGGAAGTTTGTGTACACAAGTACAATACTTTCTTCATAAAAATATTCAACTTATAAAGATACACATTTCAAAGAGGAAGCCATACCTTTAACATTTCCAAGGCGACATATTAACTTCAGACGATGTATTGCTTTGAAGGAATTTGTCGAAACATTCATTTTCCCCCAAACTTGAATATTAAGTGGGATGTAATCCACTTGTTAGACTATAATGAGTCAATAACTTTGACAATGATATGTTGTAATTAAAAGCACACCTCACGTTTTGTGGAAAGAAACTCATAAAAGTTTCCATGAGTCAGAGATGTAATTCTGCCTCTAGTAGTAATGATAAAAAGTTAATGTATCTACCTATAATGGTACAAAGATGTAATTCTGACTCATGCCAATGAGAGTTGCAAATCTTGGTACAATCATTTTACTGAGAATGATACAAGCATTGTAATGCAAGTATCATATATTAGTAGTCAACTACAAGAGATATAGGGAGTTTAAAGGAAAATGAACATACTATATTCTTGGAGAAGGTCATGCCCTAGACATCAACATTAATGGAAACAAGAAATTTGCCAAGTCAATACACTTACCCTTTGTTTTCTTACCTTTATTCAATCGAATTCGTATGATTAGATTCTACATTTTGATCATAAACTGTTGTCTACATGATAGTTTGACATATATTTCATTAGCTAAAATAAAGAATTTTTTTTGCGAAGAATTAAATTCATCGTCTGCATTTATGGAATGAAAAGTATATCATTTTCATGAGATTGAAATACTTAAAGAACTTGAGATATACTCAAAAGTGCTTGAGTTATAAGGACTAATGTTGCTCCTTGTTGTTTAATGTCAACGAATAGCATATTTGGCCTATACAATCCAGGTAGAACTTGGTTCTTTGAAAAATATACAGGTATTTGGTGTGGTAGTGCTAGCCACCAAGTGTAAAGCCTATTGGACATACATGATTAATTTTTCATAAAGTATAATGAGAAGAAAGAAGTATTAAAGTATAAATACTCGCCTTGTGGCGCGAGGTTTCTCACAAAGCCCTGGAATTGTTTGTAATGAACTTCATAGTGTTCGGCTACTCAGTTAGCTTCGTAATTTCAAAAAGACTTAAAATGCAGCATATGTATGTGGTAGTTACATATCTCTGACATGATCAAAAGATAGAGGATATTTACAAAAGTAATTGATATCCTTTTGTTACCCAAATCAAGTGACTCTAAACCACATAAGTTAGATAGAACGCTCACTTATAGATAGAAGCAATCAGGCGGATGTGGCATACCTGTCTAAGTGGCTATTTGATTTGGAGGGGATAGAAAAGTAAGTTATTTTCCCTTGCGTATTCACAAGAAAGTTCCTGATTTGGAATTGTAGCTACCTATGTCAATGGTACAAACATGATGTGTACTCTTGATGTAATAAGAGACCTTAAAAGCTATTTGAAATCCGAATTTGAGATTAAAAATGTGGGGAAAGCTCGACCGAATATTGAGCTTGTGGTATATTATTCTACCAGTTTGCACATGTCTAAAGTTTTCAGGAAATTTAATAAAGACATGCATCCTGATAGCACTCCCATGATTAGTCGAGGTTCAAATGTAAGTAAGTGACCAATTCGTCTAAAGGAAGATGACCAAGATGCATTGCGGATGAAATTCCCATATCTAAGTACAATATACGCATTGTTGTACTTAGTATAGTAATATACTCGATTAAATTTTACATCCCCATGGAACTTGTTAGCTAGATATAGCTCAGCGCCAACGCAACGTCATTGGAATGGTACAATGAATGTAATCATGTACTTAAAAGTAACCATTGACATGAGTTTGTTTTATCCCAGCAAAGACATAAAAATGAATGCTAAAGGAACTGCAATCCAAAGGTTGATGATTATGAAGGAACAATAATCTCTTCTCCAACGAAATTAATCAGGGGGAGATATAGACTATTTTCTATGTCATTACCGATATTCAGTTTCGAAAAGTACATGACTAAAGAAACTTTCTTGAAAAACTCTGAAAGTAATCAGGGGGAGATGCCGAAATCATGGGAAGATCCAAGGATATGATGTCGACATATTTTACTTCGAAATTGAGCTGTGTTGTACTCTTTTTACCTTCGATCGAGAATAGTTTTTCCCAAAGAGTTTTGTTACTCTACAAGGTTTTTAGCGAGACAACACTAAAACATCAAGTATGTTGAACATTGAAGACATAGAGATCGCGTTGATATTACTGAAAATATCTGAATCAAAGAAATGAACGCGATATTCTCTTAAGCAACGTAACTTCCATAATCAACAACATGGTTTTATAAACATTCAAGTCACCAAAGTAAAGTGTGATAAACTCCTTTTGAATGCATTAGACTAATGTAAATTATCTGACATCAGGGAGAGCATTTAATTGTGTTGAACTATTTTTCTTCACCGAGGTTGCTTTTTCCCACATGGTTTTGTTACTCGGCAAGGTTTTTAATGAGACAACAACAAACATCGGGAATATAATTTCCCAGCTAAGGCTATTGTATTTCCCACGAGGATGTTCAGCCTTAAGAGTTGTGAAGCAACTAGTCAACTTCAATGGAACAAAGTGATCATCTACAATGGATCACCTTTACTTGCATATATCACGTTGTACACTTTTCCCTTTGTGAAGGTTTTATCCCACTGGGTGTTCCTTGTCAAGGTTTTAATGAGGCAACATATTTGAGTCCATCTATGTTCTAAGTTTGCTTAATATTGTATTCTTTTTCCTTAGTTCAGGTTTTATCCCTCTGTATTTTCCTGACGAAGTTTTAACGAGGCTAGACTCGTCGATCTTTGAAAATCATATTGCATGCGATGAACTACATGTAAAGTACGTGACAACATGTGAAGAGTTTTACCAAGGTTTTATCCCACTGGGGTTTTCCTTGTCAAAGTTTTAATGAGGCGATTGATCTCGGCACAAGTCATCAAGAAAAGGACGACATTTGAAGACCTACATTCGAATCACTATACATGAAGCACTACAAACGGAGTTCTATTGGACCACACAAGGGAGAGTGTTGTAGGGCCTACGACCCATGGGTGTGCGGCCCAACTAAAAGCCTAAGGGCTTCTCTTTACATGTATATAAAGGATACTTTACCTATGTAATATGCTAATCAATAGAAATCCTTCTCTTCCTTGCCTCTTCCTTTTCCCCCTGTTATTCTACTACAACAATGATTTTATTATATAGTTGATTGTTGGTTAAAGAGTAGCCAATATAATCAATTTGTTTTGTACACATTCTTTAAAGAAGTGTGCACAAAATTGGACTCAATGAATAAACAACTTAGAGAACGGAAGGAAACATCACCACCAACGAAAAACGGAGCATATTTACATTCCTGATTCTTCACCGGACTAAAAATAAAAATAACAAGAGTGTCATTTATTATTATCCTTACACTTACAATATGGATGGTGGTGTGATGCAAACATCTAGGAGAACGAGGTCAACCGGAACACCATCTCATCCTATTGATTTCCGTCCTGAACAACCTATTTATATTCCTCGAATAAGAAGAAGTAGGTCTACCATAACAAGATGGGATGATCAGAACCTGCGAGCACTAAGGTAGGAGATGGTGAGTGACGATCATGCATCACATCCTACACAACCAAATAATAATCATCAAACTTATCCTACACAATTGCAGCAAACAAGCAGAAGGGTGTCTTCTAGATTGAGGAATACACAAACTGATACTCACCAGAGTGCACCTATACAAGGACAACAGCAGCAAACAAGAAGAAGGGTGTATTTAATTTAGATTGAATAATACACAACATTCGGATCCGGTAGTTGATAGCCGCTGCCACTACCACGATAGCCGCTGCCACTACCACGAAATCCACCACTGCCACCACCTCCACGAGGTCCACCACCACAACAGAGATGTTGTCTCTTTTTCGTGTTAGAGTTCTGCATGTTTTAGTCCTTATTCATAAATAAAGAAATGAAAGAAAAAAAAAATATTTATGTAGATCATTTGATCCGGTTTATAGTAGTGCAACGTTTATAATGACAAATGTTTTCTAAGATTTTTAGGAATCTAACATGGTGCAGGATCCATGTATGAGAAATTTTTCGCTCATTTTATTTGCTTTAAGTTGTTTGTGATGTTTTCAAAAGAAAATAGCAAACAACTCTTTCAGTTACTAGATCACATGCTTCAAAAAACGCATGCTCCAAAACAAAATAGCAGACACCTATAAGTTCTATTGTAATAGCAGACTCAAAGCGCATAACTTAATTTTAGTATAATCCAATAAAACACATGCTTCAAAAAAAAAGTTACTACATTGTTTATACTGTGTTTAAGAAAAATAAAAATAAAAGAAATTGATGTTTATTTGAATTTGTGTGCACAGAGGATAGTTTGGTTATTTTCCCTATGTTCACAACCATGGATTAAAATTTTTGATGTTTACTTGAATATATGTGCATGAAGAGATAGTTTCTTGCTTTATTTTATGATCCTGACGGTAAGATCGACTAATTTGATTCACCTGATGTTAGTTGTTAGTCTTGTTTTTCACCTACCAGTTATTAGTTGTTACTAACTGTAATTACTCTTAGTTTTCAGTCAAGACTAGTCATGTTGACTCTGTTCTTTCTTTGTTTTTGTATACATATGTCTTTGATCTTCTTCGTTGTTGTTGAGAAAGATTAGAGCATTTTTCCAACGACTTTATGCTTTTAACATGGTATCAGAGCCTTCTCTGATTACCAAAACCTAAAATCAAACTTTTATTTTCAATGTTTCAATATTTCTCTATAAAATTCAAGATCTTCATCAATTTCTACCGAAATTTCATTACTCAACGATGAATACATCAAGATTTACTTCTTCAAATCCATTACAACTTAGTATTTCTCCTCCTGCAAAAGTCAATTCCACCAATTTTGTTCTCTGGAAGTATCAAATTGTTCCTGTGTTGAGAAGTTTCGATATATACAAGTATGGGGTTGGATCCACTCCTGCGCCACCTGAATTTGTTCGGGATCCAACAACTCAATCTCCAATCGAAAATCCATATTATCTACAATGGATTCATCAAGATCAGCTTCTTCTTTCTTGGCTTGTTTCATGTTTGTCTGATGAAACTCACTTATCTGTTCTATGTAGTGCATATTCTTTGAATGCTTGGAAAACCTTGGAGAATAATTATGATTCATCAGTCGAATCTCGGCTTATGAAACTGAAGAATGATTTATAATATCTACGCAAAAGAAATGAATCTATGCAAACCTATTTTACTCGTGCTAAATCTATTGCTCATCAACTTTCTCAAGTAATTCGTCATGTTCTTGATGAAGATCTTGTTTTTCACATCTTAAATGGATTACCTTCAGAATTCAATGCTTTCGGCACTGCAATTAATACTCAACAGCTTAAAAGTTTAGAATCAATTACTTCTAATGATCTTCTTAGTCTACTTTTAAGTGAAGAACATCAAATTGTTCAATCTACATCATCTTCTAATCTTACTCAAAACACCACAACCTCATCAGATCCATCTAGTTCTACATATTCCCCATCTAATCCTCATTATAGAGATCCTTATGATTGGTTTTTGGACATCCTACTGGTCCTTTTAACTTTAGAGCTCGTAGTAGCGGTGGTGATAGATATTTGTCGAACTTTCGAGCTCGTGGTGCATATGGTGATTACATAGGATGAAGATATGATTGTGGTGTTTTTCGTGGTGGTGTTATTGTTAAAGAGAACTCACAAGTGTTTCTATCTCAAGCTTGTTTGTCAAGTTTAGTTGTCAAAACTATAAGTCTTGATTTCTAGTATACTTATAACTAAGTCTCGGATTAGGATAGAAAGTGTAATTGAGATTTAGACTTCACGGCGTTCATCGATTAAAGACGAAAAACTACTAAGGGAAGTTTATGGAACTTCATCAACAAAAGGTATGTGGAGAATTGAACTCATCTTTCACTCAAAAGTCTATCTACTCTATCTCCTATTTGAGACAAAATTCGTATAGCTATATAGACTTCGATTATACACATTTGATATTTCGAGCTGAGTTTAACTCGCTTACATATTTATCGAAATATGTATTGGTAAGCTTTTGCTTTAACCAAGTTCATCTTATATTCTTGACGAAAGTCAAAAGATGATCATGTAAAAATCGCCTGGTAACATCTTACATGGTTTGTGTGAGACAGTCATTTGATGTAGACTCGGAATGTTTCGTATTGATCTATGGATCACTTGAAAATTGCTTCGAAGCTAATAGTTGGTGTGAGACAGCTATTGTCGTCTTCCAAGAATGTTTCAATGATTGAAATGGGAGTTTAGAACAATTAACCATGATTGGATATAGCACAGTATGTGTACTTGTATGCTAACTGTTGCAAGTTATTCCAAGTCCGGGAACCATAGTATGCATACTCGTATGCGTACTGGTTGGTTTAATGAAAGTCCGGGAACTTAGTATGCATACTCGTATGCGTACTGGCGTAAGTTCATGCTCGGAAATTCAACTGAGTTTGGAAGGTATGTGTACCCTTTCGCATACTAGCGAACCCAAACTAAGTTCGACCACTTAGGTATGCGTAACCTTGCATACTTGAGTAGGTTATGTTCTAAAATCGGTTTGTTCATGAACTAATACATTTATATAATAAGGAATGCAATCTTTTGCAAACCGTGGCTATAATGTTCATTATTTGATTCGAGTGAATAAAAATCGATTTTGCTTCAATTGTGTATAAACAATTGAACAACTCTATAATTAGTTTCATTTGAGTCATTTGAACTAGTTGTGATTAAGATGAACAAGGATGATATGAAAGTGTTCATATGGCTAACTTC
Source organism: Papaver somniferum (assembly GCF_003573695.1). Classification (NCBI taxonomy): domain Eukaryota; kingdom Viridiplantae; phylum Streptophyta; class Magnoliopsida; order Ranunculales; family Papaveraceae; genus Papaver; species Papaver somniferum. Next base: position 1,973,061 of record NW_020618825.1, read on the forward strand.
GGTTAACTATTGTTTAGCCAACAAGGTGTACACGTATAGGTACGGTTACCCATATCTAAATGAAGTCACTTTTCATTTGTGTGTAACAAGCTAAGTTCAATCTAACGGTTGAAAGATATTAGCTGGAGTCTAATCAGGTTTTCATATAACGGTGAATATTGAATGCTTTGTTACCAAGGTAACATTGATTGCAAACCTTAATTTGAAGACTATATAAGGGAGAACTCTAGCAACTGGGAAACCTAATCCCCACACCTCATGTGTGATACTAGTTACGACTAGAGTCGATTCTCCTTTAACCTAGTTTTTTCTAAAACCATTATAGGTTAACGACTTAAAGACTTCATTGCGATTGTGAAGCCAGACCCAACTATTTTCTCTGTAGTTGTGTGTTCTGATCTTGCTGTTTTCTATCGTATTGAGTATTATCTTCTTTAAGATTTACTCGATATTTAATCTCCGATAGGCATGATAAAAAGTAGTCACAAACATCTTTGTCTCATCATTTATGATTCCACAAATCTTGTTTCGCTACCAGACGATTAAGATTATTGTGAGGTGATTGATATTACTAGGCCGTTCGTCGGGAATATATGTCTGGTGTATCAATTGGTTCCTGTTCACCTTGATTTATCAAAAAACGGAACAAAACTCATAGGTATTTCTGTGGGAGACATATTTATCTATTCAATAGACTTTTCTGTGTGATACATATTGGTTTACCAAGTCTTCGACTTTGGGTCGTAGCAACTCTTAGTTGTGGGTGAGATCAGCTAAGGGAATCAAGTGCGTGGAGTCCTGCTGGGATTCAGAGATGTAAGAAACGTGACTGTACCTAGATCAGTGTGAGATTGGTTAGGGCTCAAAAAGATTTCAGTCCGAAGTTAACTTGGAGTAGGCTAGTGTCTGTAGCGGCTTAATACAATGTGGCGTTCAAATATGGATTACGTCTCGGGGTTTTTCTGCATTTGCGGTTGGGTATATTAATTATATGTCCCTACTTTTGACATCCAATAAATATATCCTTATTCAACAATAAATATATCCCTACTTTATTATAACCTTATCCATTTAATATTAGATTACCTTAATACCCTCACTTATATAATATTTTTCTTTATTTCAAAATGGAACAAATTTCTTCCTCTACCACTTCACCACCACCACTAGCACCACCACCACCAACATTCAACTACAATTCCACCACCACCGTTCAACAACCACCACATACCAACCGCCACCACCACTAATATTTCACCACCACTCCTTAAACACCACCATTACACAACCACCAGTCCTCCATCACCACTATTATGTTGACCCCCCACCACTAGTTCGTCTCAGCCGCCACCACCACCACCGTCACCACCGCCGCCACTGGTTCAGATATTTTTATATCAAAAAAAGTAGTTGATCCAAATAAAAATAAAACTAACAGTAGAAGTTGATCTAGTTTGGGGGATCAACAACGATAGTTGATCCAAAAAAAAGGATCAACAGTAGAAGTTGATCCAATTTAGTGGATCAACTTCCATTGGATCAACAACGAAAGTTGATCCATGTAAAATGGAGTGAACTTGGCGTGAGTCGAACACGCATCATCTTACATAGAGTCAGTCATGCTATCATTGCACCACAAGTTCAACATTGGAAGAAATTTACATGATTTAAACTACAAAGCATGATTTAAACTACAAGCATGATTATACTTATCCAAGGAAATATCGTCAAAAATAGGAGTTCAAAGGATCAACAACAGTAGTTGATCCCATAAAAAATTGGGTCAACAACAGGAGTTGATCCATATAAATGGATCAACAACCATAGTTGATCCAATAAAAAATTGGGTCAACAACAGGAGTTGATCCAATAAAAAATTGGGTCAACAACATGAGTTGATCCCACAAAAGGGATCAACAACAACAATTGATCCCATAAAAACATATAAACAACAAAAAATTTATCATTACCTGTAGCTTCAAAACACTAACAACTTCAAGACCATCTTCAAAACCAATCTCGACAACTATAACAACCAGATCCACCATTCTACTACTATTTCCATGACTACTTTCTCATTCGTACCTCTCCACCATTACCGCCACCAACAAATCACACATCTCCAGCACCACCACCACCACCACCACCACCAAAACAACCAGAACCAAAAAATCCAACACCAATTTCATCATTCCAACCAAAACCACCTCCATCTACATCATTAATTTCTTAGTTCTAAACTATTCTCATCTACGTCACAATCACTTACAATACCACCAGTACCGAAAGAAAATTAGATTCAAATATATACCTCATCCGCCGTCGCTTCTACACCACCACCATAAATCGTAACCTAAAGCAGATCTCGATCTATAATTGCAACCTAAAATCAGATCTCGATCTATTTGAATCCGATTTCAAATTCAGTTTTTAGAAGAAGAAGAAGGTGTCATCTGTTGATGATAATTCTATTAAATCCTGAATCCCTTAGCGGCGGAGAAGGTGGTCGTAGTTGCATAGGTGGTGGTGGAGCGATCTGATTTTAGGTTTACGATTTAGCGGTGGAGAAGATGGTGAAGGTGCTGAAGCGACGGACTAGAAACGAAGAAGAATGAAATGAAGATGGTTCCAATGGAGATGCTGCTGGTGCTGGTGGAGAGATGGAAATGGATGGCTCTGCTAATTAGAAAAGAAGAAGAAGAAGTAAGTAGGATGATAGATAGGAGGACAAATTTGGAAGAAATAAAAACCTTATTGGACCCCTGATGGGCTTAGGGATGAAGAGGGACATATTTATTGTGTCATAAGGATATTTGTATAGACCATCAAAAGTAGGGACAAATATTCAATTACCACTTTGCGTTTTCCTCGTTAACAAAATTTCTGGTGTCTGTGTTATTTCTTTTCTGCATTATATTTTCTATATAATTGAAATATCACAGTTTGTGCGTAGTTCAATCAATTAGATAATCCGACCTTTAGTTGTTGATATAAATTGATTGACACTTGCACATTGTTCTTTGGTACCATTCAAGTTGTTTCACATAATAATCAGGCTCGCAGATTTCTATCTGTTTGATTTTCCGATTACATTGTGAAACAGAGATACAACTCTTGGATGTATTTCCATTGATTGAGTCTGACCATCTAGTTGATTCTCTTGGAATTATATTGGAGTTTGTCCATACAGATTGCCTAAACGAAATATTGGGTGAGGTTGTTAGACCCCCAATTTTTCAGTTATGGTGCTAGACATAATTATTTCTTTCCTCATGAATCATCATCATCATCTCTAATTTTATTTCAAATTTGCATTAAACCTGGTCATACTACCCATGAGTGCAGATTCTGGTACAACAAAGGTGTTTTTGACTATTCTTAGGCTCACAATATCTATTTTGATGATGGTTTATATGAGAATTTTTGTGATGACTACTGGCATCCAGATCTGAGACAAATGCAGTCCACAATGATGAATACTCTACCTCTTTTCCTTATGCTTGTGGTGATAGTTGGACACCAAATTCTGGAGAAACTCATCACATTACCAATGATCTGAGTAGTCTCAATATACACTCTGAATATCAAGGTGTTGAGGAAGTGTGAGTTGGAAATGGTGCAGGTTTGTCCCTAAACAACATTGGCACTTCTCATTTCTCTTCTAGTTTTTCCAATTTTATTATGAATAATGTACTTCATGTACCTAATATTTATAGAAATCTAGTTTTGTCCTTTAATTCACAAGAGACAATAATTGTTACTTTGAGTTTCAATATCCTTCTCATTTCTGTGTTAAGGACCTTCAAACACACAAGGAGTTGCTACAGGAAAGTGTTAAGCATGGATTGTATGATCTCAACTTTGATTGTCCTTTTTCCAAAGCTTTTGTTTTTACTGCTGCTTCATCTGGTGATTGGCATAAAAAACTTGGACATCCAGCCCACAAGACTTTGAAACACGTTTTATCTACAGTTGATGAGTCTATTTCAGTTCATTTGAGTCCTTCAGTTCGTAATGAATGTCAGTTAGCCAAATCTCGTTGTTTTCCATTTCATAGTTCAGTAAATAATGTTGATTATGGTACATTAGATCTTATACATTCTGATGTTTGGTGTTCACCAATAAAATTTATCAATTGATTTAGGTATTATGTCAGTTTCATTGACGCTTTTAGCATATTCACCTGGTTGTATCCTCTTGCTTATAAATCAGAAGTATTTTCTATATTTCAAACTTTAAAGATTCATGTTGAGAATTATTTTGGCGCTACAATTAAAATGATGCAAACTGATTGGGGATGTAAATATATAAATGTCACTTCTTTCTTGACAAGTTGTGGAGTGTTTCACTGAGTTAGTTGTCCTCATGAGCATCAGCAGAATGGTACAATAGAAAGAAAACATAGACAACTAGTAGAAACTGGTCTTATTTTTCTCAATCATGCTTTCATGCCTTCTTCTTATTGGTCTTATGCCTTTGAAACTGCCAATTATCTGATCAACAGGTTACCAATTCCAATTTTAGGTAATTATAGACCATTAGAGTCTATGGTTTGTCTCCAGATTATGCTTTTCTCAAAATATTTGGATGTGCATGTTATCCCTGTATTAGGCCTTATAATAGGCACAAACTGAAAAATAAGTCTGTTAAACGTTTTTTTTTCCTGGCTATAGTAGCATGCATAAGGGATACAAATGTTTAAACCCTTCCACTAATAAGCTCATTATCTTTAAAAATGTAGTTGATGAAACAAATTTTCCTTATAAATCACTCTTTTGTATTTCCCCTGTTCAAGCACCTACATCAACTTATGTATCAATTTCATCTCCATCCTCTTTGAATATCGACCAGCATATCGATCTCCAACATCCTCCCGTATATACCTCCACCTCCATCTCCCATTCCTTCACCTCCCCCACAACATCAATCATCTTTCACTCCTGCAGTTATATCTGACATTTCTACATATGATATTCAACCTTCTACAGTATTACCCAGCAACTTCTATTTCTTCTCATTCATGATTACTATAAGAAAAAATTACATTTCAAAGCCTAAATCCTTTACTGTTGTATCTGATGAGCCTATGGATACTCCTACAACCTTTGCAGAAGAAAATAAACTACCAGTTTGGAGAACTGGTATGGTTGAAGAAATAGATGCTCTAGTACAAAATAGGACTTGGGACTATGTTCCTTTTAGACCAGGCATGAATGGTGTATGCTGTAAATGGGTCTTTAGAGTTAAAAAGAATGTTGATGGTTCTTTTCAGAGGTGCAAAGATAGACCAGTGGCTAAGGTCTAGAATCAAGTAGAGGAAATTGATTATCAAGATAGTTTTTGTCCATTGGTGAAGCCAACTACCATTACACTCATGCTCTCTGTTGTTTTGTTCAAAGGATGGTCTATTAGGCAATTAGATGTAAAAAAATGTATTTCTTCATGGTTTTCTCAATGAGGAAGTATTCATGCAACAACCTCCTGGATTTATCAACAAGAAATATCCCAATCATGTTTGTGCTCTTAAGAAATCTTTATATTGTCTCAAATAAGCTCTTAGAGCTTGGTTTGAGAGGAATAGTCAGTTGCTTCTCTCTCAAGGATTTCTCTCTTCAAAGACTGATACTTCTTTGTTGTACAAGGTTTCTTCTACTGCTTCTCTATATGTGCTCATCTATATAGATGATATGTTAGTTACAGGAGCTTTGATTCTCGCATTCATTCTCATATTGCTACGTTGGGGTCATAATTTGTTATTAAATATTTTGGATCTCTCCACTTCTTTCTTGGAATTCATGTTATATATAATGCCTCGTGTATTCATCTAATCAGCAGCAATATGTAACTAATGAATCTCCTTAAGAAAACTCAACTTTTGTCAGCCAAGCCAGTCTCCGCTCCTATTGTTATCTTGACAACACTAATGTTATTGCTTCCCCACCTGCTTTTGATAATCCTCAACTGTATATAAGTAGAGTAAGGGCTTTAAAATATTTGATTATTACTAGGCCAAATGCTATCAATAAAGCTTGCCAGTCTAGCTATGCACAATCCTTCTGTCGATTATTGGAGTGTAGTAAAAAGGATACTGAGGTATCTTAATGGTACTACATCACATGGTCTTAAGTTTAAGAAGACATCTTCTCTTCCTCTTCATGTGTTTTGTGATGCTGATTGGGGTGGTGATCCAGTAGATAGAAGGTCTACAAGTGGAGTGGCTTTATTTTTAGGTCCTAAGTTGATATCTTGGTGATCTAGGAAGCATAAATCAGTATCTCGTTCTAGCACTGAAGCTGAATATAAATCCATGACTGAAGCTAACTCTGAACTATTATGGGTTCAATCTCTTCTTACTGAACTACATGTTCTAGTTTCAGGTACTCCTATTCTCTGGTGTGATAGTATGGGTGTTACACGCATTTATCAGCTAATCATATATTTCACAATCGCATGAAGCATGTGGAGATTGCTTTCCATTTTGTCCGGGAGTTAGTTCCTGCTAAAGCTTCGCATGTTCGACATATATCAACAAAGGACCAACTTGCTGACACTCTCTGAATAAGGCGTTAACTTCTTTCTTTTTGAATTCATTCGCGAAAAGATAAATGTCTCTGTTCCAGATGTCATTCGTTTGCGGAAGGGTGTTAAGCGAGTGTGTGTAAAAATGTAAACAAACTGTTAGTTGTTAGTCTCTTTTTTCACCTGACAGTTATTAGATGTTACTAGTTGTTATTAGCTGTAAGTATTTGTTATTACCTACAGTTATTAGCTGTAATTACTCTTAGTTGTTAGTCAAGACTAGTCATGTTGACTCTGTCCTTTCTAAGTTCTTGTATAAATAAGTCTCCGATCTCCTCTGTTATTGTTAAGAAAGATTACAACATTTTTCCACCGACTTTATGCTTCTAACAATTTTATACACATGTAGATTGGTAACATTTCCGATGTTTGAACTTCCTTCTTGTTTACTTTGAGGAATGAAGGTTTGAACTTCGAGGAATGAGGAATGGGAAATGAACGATCAATTTCAAAATGACTTCAAATCTAATAGGTATGGATTTTTGTACACCAAATCCAGCACCTAGATGCCACAAGATCAAATAGTTCACAGTAGTACGGGAACACTAAAATGGGTATCACCCAGAGTATGCATCCTACAAGCGCAAAAAGACAAATTAACTTATAAATTTAAAGTCCGAGCAATTAACAACAATACTAACCAAATACCAAAAATCATGCTACAACAAACTTGACATGAGTTAACTGTGAGCGATCAAAGAAGCTAATAATCTCCTAAGTCCTAACTAGCTGATTAAGATTTCTTAATATATCATTGCCATGTGAAATAGGAGGTGCATTTTACTCATAATATCAGTTGTGCTGGTGTGTTAAATCATAACCACTGCTTATTCCCAACAATATTATCCAAATAAAAAATAACACGCAGTGATAAACCATCCATCTGAGTTAAATGTTGAAAGGTTGGGTGATGTTAAGAGTACACAAAAAATTGTGTGCGGCTGCCTGTGTTTATGTTTGAACTCTGGAAAAGTACTATTATGCCAGAATAGATTTCTTTAATTATCCCCAACTTGATGCACTCTTGAATTACAAAGAAAAGTCATCCATGTTTACAATTATTTGTTGGTCCTAATAACAATAATTATAAAAAAATAAAAAGTAAAACGTATCTCAACTTAAAGCTTGATGAGTGGATGCAGCAGCAACAACCGTAACAGAAGATAATAGAGGTGCGTATAAGATACTTTGTCTTAAAGACAATATCACCTGCTACTCTTCTAAGAAGGGAGATGTTATATCCATAGACGAGTTGTCTCCATGATACAATTAAAATGTGTTATTTCCCGCCCTAAACTAACACCTTGTTTGTTAGCAGCTGACTCGGCGTCTGGGTCTGAGTCAACCCCTCACTCGGGCCGAATCTCAGATCGTTTGTTTTCAATTTCTCGCAACCCCTAACTCGGCGTCTGAGTCAGAGGTAACCCCTGACTCGGGTACGATTGACTCAGGCATGGAGATGCCCCTGACTCGATGGTCTTTACCTCCGAGTCATGTCTAACGACTATAATGCCCTCATCCTTCAAAAGAAAAGTCTCTTTCATTTCGTTTCCTTTCTTTCTCTTTCTCATCTACAACAAAAGGGGAACTACAAACCCTAAATCTCCTTCACTTCTTTCATCTGATCTCATTCATCTCGTTATCTGATCTTCTTCATCGATTTTATCTGATCCCATCATATCTCAACTGATCTTCGTTACTTTTGGTAATAAAAAGAAAGGTGTTATTCAGGATTTTGGTTTCATCAACTGTAGGTATAACTTCTCCTATATTTTATTAATAGTGTATGAATTGTGTGCTGGGTAGTTTTGATTGTAACGTGTTTTAGGGTTTTTCTTTGTTGTGAAATCTAGATAATTGTTAAGGTTTAGATTATGAATCATCTTCTGTTTCTATATTCTATTGGGTCTTCGGCTTGTGTTAGTAGATGTTGTAGCATTAGCCAGTGTACCTTTGCTGCATTTTAAATTTGATTAAAACCCATGTTTATTTTTCTTGGTTTTATTTACGTTTATCAATTGATTTATGAAATTTTTCGTGAACTAAGTAAGTTTATCTATATATGTAATTGCACACAAGGCATTCGATGAAATGTTTGAAGAGGATCAGGAAACCCCATCAGACGTTAATAACACACCAGGCTAATTTCTTACTACTAAACTGCATATCTCTATCCCTATATCTTTACAAGATATATAGATTATATTGAATGATCTGTGATATATGTATATTATTGTATTCAACCGCGTAGTATGCATTGCCTTGAACATCATGACTATATTTTTACCTCAGCTATGATCATTTTGATCCTTATCGGTTATGCTTTTGCATGTTATTTTTATCATGTACTATAGAAGCCATGAATGCTGTAAATTTTGGAGATGATCTCTTAAAACCTTGAAAGAACTTGCAAGTGATTTCGAGTTAAGTTCTTCTTCTTTTTTTTACTAGTCCGGACCAGTGTTTCAAAAAACTTTTTAGTGAAGCGATACGCTATCCTAGTAAAGCGTAAAGTGCAGCTTCAAAACGTTGTTGAAACGTATCTTCAATATATATATATATATATAATTACATACTTACAAATATATATGTGAAACTTCCTAACATAAAACCAAAAACTTCCTTATGCGGCTGCCCTAGGTGACTTTTGAACCTACTAACCCCTCCTGAATTTTTTTTATCACAGAACTTGCACTGCACATAGGAAACACACGTCTTCCTCAAATAATTGGACCTTCAATTTCAGTACCATATTTCCAAGATGGGTATTTGTTTTTGTGGATTTGTTAGCTTTGGTAGGCTGGCTACCCATTGCAGATCAGAAGAACAGAAGTGTAGAATAGCAGTAGAATAAAAGAAAGAGAAAAAAAGGAAGAAGAAGTTCTAGAATAAAATATGAAAAGTTTGAAGTCTCTAAATAGTCGGCTTGTTGAGATTTTAAGCTAGTTTTTAGGGATTTTTTCTACTAAAACATAAAAGGGAGACTTATCTAAAACCTATTTTTTAGATTTTAAACCCTTTTTTTTTCTAAAATATATTGACATAGTACTAAAGCGCCCGTATTGAAGCGATTCTTTATTGAAGCGCCAAAAAGAGCGCACCAATACGCGCTTCAAAACGTTTTTTGAAACACTGGTCCGGGCTCTCATATAATACTTTTTCGTATCTTGGCATGACCCGGGTTCCATTTTTTTGATAGTTTGAGGCTTTGAACTAATTAGACAAGGTATGAGTTATTTTCTTTTAACGAATTCTTGCTTAAATGTCTGAACCCTATTAGAAGCTGCATTTTGGCCATTAGAGGTTATATGAAGATGACCCATTGTGTTTTTTTTTATAATGTTGTAGTGTCGTTTGTTTTTCGTCGATTTTGTCTCGCAAAAGCACATACAAGGTCATTGTGTTCCTGTCCACTGAGTCAGGTTAGTGATCAGATACATATACTTTTTAAATAATTATGCTTTAACTGTATTGGCTTATCAAGCATAATGTTTTGTATTCTCGGAGATTAAAGTATTATACATATTAATTAGTTGATATAGATATTTTGATATTATACATATTAATTAGTTGCAAGGTCTTGATATAGATATGTTTTAACGAGCTATATCCTTGCCAAGTAGTTCGTCAGCAAATATTACCAAACTTCTCCCTTGAATATGTTTGGGAGTGACGGACTGCATAATGTTGCTATGGGCAGAGGTGGATTGGAAATTGTTCCTAGATCCCTTTTGCATATTGATGTAAAATTTATCTGCATCAAATGGACATTGTTCTTTGGCATCTATGTACAATGTTTTCCAGTGTATGTCAGGAGAGCCTGGAGGATCAAAGTTGCATGTTGGAGGTATTGTAGTATTCTTTAGTGAGAGATTGGAGTGTAAGTCCTCCTCAAATGATGTTTTTCTGTTCGATTAACTCAATTTTTACTATTGCCTGTAGGTCTTTCTTATAATACCGATGACCGGCAACTTAAGGAAAAATGTGACAGCTTTGGTGAAGTTACTGACGGTTAGCAACTGTTGTTTGTTCCCTTTACATCCTGTATATTGGCTGGCTGCAGTGGTTTTGCTCATTCTTGTTTCTAAAAGCACTGTGTTTTTTTTAGGATATTAGTTTTCCTTCTCTTTTGGCACAAGAAAATAATCAAGTGAAATTGAATTTTGTATGCATCATTGCATTGTGAGATCCTGAGATTTAAATGTATAAGATTCCCCGAGACAATGAAAATTTCACTCATGTTTTCTTACATAAAATGTTCAATACGTATTGGATCATTTGATGTGCAGCTAGACTTATCACGGACAGAAAAACTAGGAGATCAAGGGGATTTGGACTTGTCAGCAGGAAAATGCTAGTTTAGCTCTATCTTCTATGGAGGGTCGGGTGTAAAATTAAATGGAAATAATACATCTGCAGTGATTCAATTAGCTGTGGTTCATCTACGATGATACTAAAAGGACATTTTTGTTTGTTCAGGGTCTTGGTGGGATGTCTATCTGTGAAAGCTATGCTAATGAGAGACCTCCGTACTGGTGGAAAATTTGAGGGGTCTTATTGATTTCTCGAAGTTCGCATCTTGGAACATTTCCCATTATGTACAACTTACCATTCAACTTCTACTGAACATGTTATTATTGCTGAATGAACGTCATATATTGTACAATAGATGTATATGTATGTATTTGTTTTTAGTTCAAGGTTGTAAATGAACTGAGTAAAGTAAATGATGCAAAGTTAGCCCAATCTATACAAGGGTATTTTATGTCTAAAAAAGATCACTTTTGTGAGTCAGGTCTGACTCACAAAACAAACATATTTTCTGAGTCAAACCTTAATAAGTTATATCCAGACGACTCAGATGAGTCAGCTGCAAACAAACAAGGTGTAAGTCTTCTCCCTCACACATAAAATGTGTTAGACCCATGCTCTTCATCCAAAACCCACGGTATTTAAGTCTAATAATTGTTAAGGTTTTAGTCTATGTGGGACTAATGAAAAATCATCTGGTGAGCACTGGGTGTAGGGATCAAATCATGGTCCATCTATTTTTAGTTTAAAACAAAACTGTGTTTTCCAACAATATCCGCATTGGCATTCCTGCGACTTGGGACGAGTGGTGGCTGCTGCGACCGCTGCCGCCCATGCAGTCCTTTGTATTATTGATTTCTCAAAGTTCGCATCTTGGAACATTTCCCATTATGTACAACTTACCATTCAACTTCTACTGAACATGTTATTATTGGTGAATGAACGTCATATATTGTACAACAGATGTATATGTATGTATTTGTTTTAATTCAAGGTTGTAAATAAACTGAGTAAAGTAAATGATGCAAACTTAGCCCAATCTATACAAGGGTATTTTATGTCTAAAAAAGATCAGTTTTGTGAGTCATGTCTGACTCATAAAACAAACATATTTTCTGAGTCAGACCTTAATGAGTCAGATCCATATGAGTCAGGTGATTTCAGTCAGATCCAGACGACTCAGATGAGTCATCTGCAAACAAACAAGGTGTAAGTCTTTTCCCTCACACATTAAATGTGTTAGACCCATGCTCTTCATCCAAAATCCACAGTATTTAAGTCTAATAATTGTTAAGGTTTTAGTCTATGTGGTACTAATGAAAAAGCATCTGGTGCGCACTGGGTGTAGGGATCCAATCATGGTCCATCTATTTTTAGTTTAAAACAAAACTGTATTTTCCAACATTATCCGCATTGGCATTCCTGCGAATTGGGACGAGTGGTGGCTGCTGCGGCCGCTGCCGCCCGTGCAGTCCTTGGTCTTATTGATTTCTCGAAGTTCGCAGCATGGAGCATTTCCCATTATGTACAACTTACCATTCAACTTCTACTGAACATGTTATTATTGGTGAATGAACGTCTTATATTGTACAACAGATGTATACGTATGTATTTGTTTTTAGTTCAAGGTTGTAAATGAACTGAGTAAAGTAAATGATGCAAAGTTAGCCCAATCTATACAAGGGTATTTTATGTCTAAAAAAGATCAGTTTTGTGAATCAGGTCTGACTCACAAAACAAACATGTTTTCTGAGTGAGACCTTAATGAGTCAGATCCAGATGATTCAGGTGATTTCAGTCAGATCCAGACGACTCAGATGAGTCAGCTACAAACAAACAAGATGTAAGTTTTCTCCCTCACACATAAAATGTGTTAGACCCATGCTCTTCATCCAAAACCCACGGTATTTAAGTCTAATAATTCTTAAGGTTTTAGCCTATGTGGGACTAATGAAAAAGCATCTGGTGAGTACTGGGTGTAGGGATCAAATCATGGTCCATCTATTTTTAGTTTAAAACAGAACTGTGTTTTCCAACATTATCCGCATTGTCATTCCTGCGAATTGGGACGAGTGGTGGCCGCTGTCGCCCGTGTAGTCCTTGGTCTTATTGATTTCTCGAAGTTCGCAGCTTGGAACATTTCCCATTATGTACAACTTACCATTCAACTTCTACTGAACATGTTATTATTGGTTAATGAACGTCATATATTGTACAACGGATGTATATGTATGTATTTTTTTTAGTTCAAGGTTGTAAATGAACTGAGTAAAGTAAATGATGCAAAGTTAGCCAATCTATACAAGGGTATTTTATGTCTAAAAAATATCAGTTTTTTGGGTCAGGTCTGATTCACAAAACAAACATATTTTCTGAGTCAGACCTTAATGAGTCAGATCCAGATGAGTCAGGTGATTTCAGTCAGATCCAGACGACTCAGATGAGTCAGCTGCAAACAAACAAGGTGTAAGTCTTCTCCCTCACACATAAAATGTGTTAGACCCATGCTCTTTATCCAAAATCCACGGTATTTAAGTCTAATAATTCTTAAGGTTTTAGTCTATGTGGGACTAATGAAAAAGCATCTGGTGAGCACTGGGTGTAGGGATCAAATCATGGTCCATCTATTTTTAGTTTAAAACAAAACTGTGTTTTCCAACATTATCCGCATTGGCATTCCTGCGAATTGGGACGAGTGGTGACTGCTGCGGCCGCTGCCGCCTGTGCAGTCCTTGGTCTTATTGATTTCTCGAAGTTCGCAGCTTGGAACATTTCCCATTATGTACAACTTACCATTTAACTTCTACTGAACATGTTATTATTGGTGAATGAACGTTATATATTGTACAACAGATGTATATGTATGTATTTGTTTTTAGTTCAAGGTTGTAAATGAAATGAGTAAAGTAAATGATGCTAAGTTAGCCCAATCTACACAAGGGTATTTTATGTCTAAAAAAGATCAGTTTTTTGAGTCAGACCTTAGTGAGTCAGATCCAGATGAGTCAGGTGATTTCAGTCAGATCCAGACAACTCAGATGAGTCAGCTGCAAACAAACAAGGCGTAATTTTTCTCCCTCACACATAAAATGTGTTAGACCTATGCTCTTCATCCAAAACCCACGATATTTAAGTCTAATAATTCTTAAGGTTTTAATCTATGTGGGACTAATGAAAAAACATCTCATGAGCACCGGGTGTAGGGATCAAATCATGGTCCATCTACTTTTAGTTTAAAACAAAACTGTGTTTTCCAACATTATCCGCATTGGCATTCCTGCGAATTGGGACGAGTGGTGGCTGCTGCGGCCGCTGCCGCCCGTGCAGTCCTTGTTCTTAGTTTGTATCTGAGTGGTGGCATGGAGATGCAAGCTTCTTTTGACATTCAACTTTCATGGTATGCCTACAAGATCTTTGACAGGCCGTTTGAAGAAATTTTCGCGGCCCAAGCCCAAGTCAGGTGGAAGAGTACATTCACTAATCCTCTCGCTTCTGACTTTCGTCTGAACTCTGAAAACAACATTTTCTTTTTTGAAATCACTGAGATCTCTCAACAAGTACTACCAATTTCTCAAGGAAAAATGGAGAAAAAATCAGGCACAAATCAGTCAATCAGAGGCCAACATCCCAACTCCGTTACGGTTTCCGCATCGTTTTTGTTACATTCAAGCTCTGTTTTAGGATTAGCAATTACATACTGGGTTGCTCAAAATTTCTTCTCTATTAATCTCATCTCTAATCCAACTCAAACCCTAATTTTCCTCTGGGTAATTAAAAATATACCTTTCCATCTTCATTATTCTTTTCTTTTTTTACTGTTCAATTTTACAATTTGATTAACTTAGCTAATTTGTTTCTGTTGGGATTTTAAAGGTTGTTCAAAGTCCAATTCTGATTTTACTATACAGTCTCTTACGACAAGATCCTCAACAATGCTCTGTAAGTTACAAAAGTTAAACTCCTTCTCTTTTTTTTTTTCCTTATCAGAATTATGGATAATTTATTTTGGAATTTATTAGTGGCTTGATTAACAGTATGGGAAGGCAGTTGGGCGAGGAATCATTGGTCTACCCATTGGTATGTTATAAACAATGTTATAATTGCTATTCGATTGTTCGGAAATTCAGTTCGTATTCATGTTTTCATTTTAAAAATGGTCAATCATGGACGAAAGCTGTTTGATTGAAGTGCTAGATAAATATGCTTCAATGAGCTAAATGTGAAATGAAAAGTTTAGGGTAGTCATGAATTGGTAACTGTCTGACTTTAATTGGTAAATGTTATCATCCTTTTTCAATGGGGTATAGCAGAGGCACACGCGCGATGCGATTGCCATTCTTCTTGGCTATTGTAAATGGATATCTCTATGATTCTGCTGTTCGTTATCGTTTTTCACAGGAAGTCCAGCTAGCCCAATGGTTCTAGGGCTCTGACAATTTAAACGTTGTTGTTTTCCTGTTGAGGGAGGATAACATAAAGTTTTGTTAAGAGAAAAAGTTGGCACAAAGCTTAAACTCCCATTATAACAATATTACATCCAAATTACTGTATCCTGGTTTATGATATTTTTGTACATTGTCGTTGATTCTATTTTCTGTACGAAGTTGAGCTAGGTAGATGAGTCTTGACTCCGGTGAACCCCAATCTGCATCTAATACATTAGTAATGAACAAAACATAGCATAATGCCTTATGTAATTCTCGAGTTCCTATTAAGCATTTCCACAGAGAGTTCAAGTTCAAAAAGTACCATTGGGTTAATTCATTAATGACCAAAAAGATCGCGTAACGCTAGGCATTTCTACGGACAATTAGAGTTGAAAGATTTAAATAGTTGAAATAAGCTGACCAAAAACATAGCATAATAAATAAGCAGTCACCTGACTTCCTGCAAGGCATTTCCATAGACAGTTAGAGTTGACATATCCATTATAACTATAGCTTACATTATTTTGTTCCAATATCCCGTATAAGTGTAAGTGGGAAAAAAGAAGTAAAATACATAGTCCAATATCATGTCGAGTTCTTTAAATTGTTATTATGAGTCTTCAAATACTGTATTTTTCCAACTCCTCGGACTAAATGATTATGAATACCCCCAAATCTAGAGTAAAAACTTATAAAGATGATAGATTTATAGAATTTATTATATGGGTTCCAAAAATGAAGCTGCTATAAGTATCAATGTCGGTGGATTTTATACGAAGTCATGGTTGAAGATTTTATGCCCTTTTGATCTCGAACTCTCTTTTTCGCACCATCACCACCAATGTTCTCGGTTGCTTAAACTGGTTTAGAATCACAATAACTACTGAGAAAAAGAATTTCATTAAGATAAATTGAGATTGAGATATGAAATTTGATCCAGAGAGATGATATATATGGGTGGTTCAACGTGTTGTTTTAAATGCTAAGATATCCTAGGAACGGAAGTAAAATGGAAGGAATAATGTAAGTTGAAGGGTATTCATGTGATCTCAAGTTCCATGTAAAAATCTCTCCGGTCAAAATCGACCTTTACAATATTATAGTGAGATGTTTATTTATGAATTGTTCTTAATGCTTGTACTGTGTTTACGAAGAAAATGTTGAAATAAACTTGCAGGGGCACTGATAATGGCATTTTGCGGTGTTATGTTGGGCGCACCAATTGGTATTCAGTGAGTAACAGATTATTATCGTGGAGTCCAAACTTAGTATTGTACAGGGTTTTTAGTATTCTCCCTTCTTGAGTTAAGCTGTGTGTTTTGCCATTGGGACAGGGATTTAGGAAAGACAGTTAACTGGTCTCTTCTTATGTCATTGTTCAGTGTGAGTACTCAGTGCAGTTCCCTTCTTCTGTCCTTTTTGAATTCTTCGATGTTTAATTGTATTCTTAGTTGTGATTTTTTTTTGTGAAGTTTGGATACAAAATTGCCGACTTCTGTTTGGCTTCATTCTTTTAGTTCTTTTTAGACTCTTAGTAAGTTTTTGTGGTAAGAAGTGGGCTTTTTTTTGTGTGTGTAGATTGTTCCTACTGCTTGTGTTTTTGGGTCATCATGTAAAGATTGGCTGCGCATATTTGCACATACTGAGTAAGCCTTCTCTCCTATGTTTCCCGTTGCTTCTTTTTTCCCTTCTCTTTTTACCATTGTATTGGTATTGGTACTGTAGATTTCAAAACCTGGAGTGATTTTAGTTTTGCAGTCTTATTTGCGATTATTATTAAAGATAGAATAATCTAATCTCAGGCCTGGTGGAGTTATTGATATTATCATCTGTGTACCATCTCATGGTGCTCTTCTTGGAGCCTGGTTTGGAGCTTGGCCTATGCCACTTGATTGGGAAAGGCAATGGCAGGTGATGATCACATCTCTTATAATTATCATTTGTCCGTCGGTCAGAAATGTGTTTTTGTTTCTTATAACTACAAAACGTTGTCTCTTCTTTTCGGTAAGCACCTTATTTTCCCCAGCTTAAGGTGTTCCTCTTATGTGTGGGTTAAACTTGTTCCAAGTCCGTCAAACCTGTTGAAGCATTCAAACTTTTATTTTTAACATGATAAAAAGCAATAATTCCTCTGTCCTGGGCAACTTATCAGTTGCGAAAGAAATATAAATGCATAGTTCGTTAGAGTATCTTAAACTCAGTTCCCAAATTTCTTCTTATGCCTTCACTGCAGTTATTTGTTTGCTGAGCAAGTTGTTATTATAAATACTATACTTATTCAATGTCTGGTTCTTTGTTTATGCTTTCAATTCAATCAATTCTTAAACGTTACTTCTTCTTTGTGTAGGAGTGGCCCGTCTGTGTCAGTTATGGAGCAGTAGCTGGCTATTTGATTGGGATTGTGGCTTCTCTAGGGTTTGTTCTTGTGTTTGGCGAAAGAAGAGAACTTGTCAAAGAAGAGTGACCTAACTCATAGCTTAATCAATGTAATCCAATTACTCTTCCAGTTGAATTTCATTTGCCTAATCCAACAGATGGGTATAATCTAGACCCTGTAGGACCTCAATGTCCGTGGAAAGTAACTTCCAATTTTGCTGAAAATGATACAGTAACAAACAACGGCCCAACCGGAATAGAAGCCCATTACGTCAATGGTGTGGGCACCACCCCCACGGCAAATTTAAGGCGTATGATTTTTTTACCACTGCTCATTGCAAAACAAGAAAAACTAGTAACACTAAACCACTCGGCCAAAAGCTGTGTGGACGTTAGAGTATTGAGGGACTGTTCCCTTGTGCCAGGACTTACTTGCCAAGGGACAGTCTCAAGTAGACAGCTTCTATCGGGGGGTAGAGGCCTCCCAAAAGGCAATGGAGGCGTGCAAAGGTTTCCTCGGGCAAGACAAAAATTGGTCCCAGAGTGCAAAGGCAGAAGGGAGCTCAACTGATATTGGCATTTACTCACTGCCTTGAACAAGAAATTAAGAGATAATAACTTTCAGAACCACAACGTGGTATAGTGTTGTACAGATCTTTTATGACTAATTACATATACTTTAATTACACATGTATTCCTTGAAGGAGAATCACTTGTATGGTACAACTTACTGACATTGTGCATAATAAACTTATCTCCCAATTTTGACCAGCATCAAGGACATCCCAGTTTAGATCAGTATCGACGCGTTGATCATACTTGGCTGCATTAAAATCATCGAAGTTGGATTTTTTTTTAGAGCTTCATCTGATGTTGCTCTTTTCTTCAATAATCAAGTATACTGGTGAATCCATCATCTTCCACTTTAGAACCCTGACTTGATTGTGCCAGTCAAAGTTCTCCTCCTCTTGCTTGCCTCAGAACTAGTACCACTGTCACTACTACTACTGCTGCTACTTCTCTTATCTATACTATAATATTCTGTTAAAACTTCTCTGGTTTGCTCCAGAAGTATGACCGCTACCACTGCGGCGTCTCTTGCCCTTACTGTAGAAGTCCTTGATTGTACGCTCGATCAATTCCAGTACCCGGTCACCATATTTGGCTAGTTTTGCCCTAAATTCGGTGGATTTAACGAATGTAAGATTTCACAATAACACCCATAATGATTCCTGTACAAACGCAAACAGGTTTACCTTCCTATGCCACTGATCTCGAGAAGTTCTTCTCTTGTTTGGGGAATTCTTTCGCTTATACGTTGTAATGTAGGCCTCCTATTGTGGGAGTGAGGGAGTGAGAGAGAGAGAGAGAGAGAGAGAGAGAGAGAGAGAGAGGTATCATGATTTATTGATTTTCATATATCAATTGGGACAAATAATCTAAGGAAGTAAAGCCCTTACGAAAATGAACGGGAGGGAGAACATACGTGAATATGTGGTGAGCATTAACACCTTCAGCAGCAGTGTCCAAAATATCACTTCGAAGCAACAACAAAGCATCAAAGATCTTGGCAGAAAGAGGCTGCAAAATGAAGACAAACAAGTGTTTTTAATTGATAATGCTCAAGGGCATGGAATTTACTCAGGCATCAAAAGCACAAAGTATAGCAAATGGACTGTAATTTACCTTGTCAGCTTCATTTTCCTGTGGGTTGTTCGTCTTCCCTGAAGAGGCAAGTGGATCTTTTGCCACCAGAGGTTTAGATGTTTTCATGGGAGCCGGGAACCTAAAAGGTATATCAGTGACAACAGAAACAGAATACATAAGCCTATCATTGCAACTTTATAAGCTGGATTTACCAGGATAAAAGTAAGCCTACTTCTAAAACTTAGTTAGCATTTTTCTGGACTTGCATAGTGTTGAACGTTAATATCTATTCAATATAAGATAAACCTAATACTAAAAGATGGATGCATCTATATCTTACAAACAAAAAGACATTCCATTAATAAAAATCAGTTTCATCAAAGTAAAGCTTCAAAAGCACATACTACAATTTCACAGCTCAACGGATATTTGTAGTGAACACTACAATTTGAACTGATGATGGCGTCCAATAATTACGAAGTGGAGTGGCATGTAGGAATAAGATCCTAAACATGTCTGCATGTGGTGCCCATAGGGCCTCAAAATATGCAGACAGTCTGTCATTCCTTTCTCACATTATAATAAGCAACAACGTGGCAAACATCAAATGAAATCCTAACCTCTTCAGTTTTCAGTCTTCAAACTTCAAAATCTATTTTCAATCAACTTTGATGCTGTAATTACTTAGATCAACTAAGGGCTTTTCATAAGCCAAATTTTGCAGGGATAAGCTAAACTTGGGTCAAGCAGCTTTGTTGTTGGATCCCCTCGTGATATGAACATGAATCTGTCTAGGTTGAAAGTGAATGGACTAAGCACTGTCTAATTTATATTTGCCAATTCAATAGATTGGGATTTATTTGCCTATGTAAGTTACTTGTCTCATTTATATTTCTTCTCATTTTAACACGGCAAACATGAAAAATGCATGCTTTACCCTTGCATGAAAGCATGTGAATATCGACAAAGAAGCATATATAGGCTTCCTAACCCACAAAATCCAAATATCTATCTTAGCACTGCTTTCCTGTCGCACCCCTCTTCTACGGATGGCTACTTAAACAAAGTTCAACTGATATGGGACAGAGAGCTCTTGAAAATAGACTCAAAGTGAACTTATCTATAAAATATCACATATTAAGATGTCCGAGTACTTGCTCCTCGAAACTACTACTTATTGGGTCTCTTTCATTGATAACGAGAAATTAATGAGCAACACATGACGCAAAGCTTGACCTAAGAACAAGCAACTCCGTAAGGAATGCAACAAGCAACCAAGAGAAACAGTTTTCGCACCTTAAAATAATTTTCTTTCCACCATGGCAAAGATTGTAGAACTTGGACTCGTTTACCTAAAGACCAGGATAAAGACAGTAAATAGTTAAAGCAAGATTCAGAGACTAACAATTTTCTGTGCAGAAATTGAACTAAAGGACTGCGGCACCTTCAACACTGATGATACGGATCCATAATCACTTCTCTTAACTTTCTCCACAAGAAATTCCTCAGTAACAAGATGATGCAGAATTCGGGATGCTTCTTAACCTGATGCTTCACCAAGTCGTATCGATGCTTCTTAACCTGAGTTTTTAATCGCCAGTATCACCAAGGTCAGTTATATGAAGCCAGCAAATTGGAAAACATTTTTATCATATCAACTTACAATTTGGCTCATGGAACCTCTGAAGAATTCCAGGATATGCGATGATGAATTTTTCTGTCCTGTTGACTTAACTAATTCAACCTGAGCATCAGGAAGAAATAAATGATTATTGAACGAGTCCAAGCACTGCAAATGCAAATAACTAGAGAACTGATTTTCACCAATTGCTTTGCTACGCCTGTTACATCCTTTTCGATATGAGTTAAAGTCTTGGAACAGTTATCACAAGTTTTATTACACGCCATAGGATCAAACTTTTCCCCAAAATGAATAAGTTGTAAGAAACGTCGGCAATCAACATCATTTTCGCAATAGCTAACCTGTTACACATTTAAAAAAAATCACTTCTGTCAATCCTCAATCTAAATCACATAACCAACAAAAAAAGAAGATTTCTGCGCTACAGACCATTCGCAAAAGATTGTCAATATTCGTCTCCAGTAACTTTGAATTTGTCAAAGAAGTGCGCCTAGATCCAGCTGCAAATGGACCTGGCTCCGCGGCTCCATGAGTAAGCATATTCTTGACTCGAATCTGCCCAAATCAGAAAAAGCAGTCTGACAAAAAGCGGAACCCAAAATTTATAAAGATAATAATAGATAGAGTACTTAAGTCCCTAGGCCTTTCAAGTAATTGATTGCAAGGTTTTAAAAAGCGAAAGCGTGGGGCGAAGCGCTCTCATACTAAAGCGTAAAGCGCTGCGAAAGCGTAAAGCGGAAGCGAGCTTTTTAAATATATAATAATATGTATAAATAAGAAGTTGCTAACTTAATAAAAGAAAACTACGAAGTTCAGACATAATGAAAGGAACAATTAAACTAACTAAGCATATGGCATACTGATACTGCCTATTCTACCTAAAAGCTTTTAAATATACTAGCCACGAATATCTGCATCATTCATATCATCATGTAGACAGTCATCATCATCATGTTTTCATGCCCCATAAATTAGGTTTATTAGTATTTAGTTAGAAAACGTGAAACAGGCCCTACTGGGCTTCAAAGGCAAGCTTTTTATTTTCTAATTTAAACCAATTCGTAAAGCGGCGCACTAGAAGCGCCTAGGACCTGAAGCGCAAAAAGGCACCTTCGATTGATTTTGGTAACCTTCGATTGATTTTGGAAGTGAATGATGGATGACAAAGCGGACATCAGGTTTGTTAATACCTGCAACATGTATAGGTCAAAATACGAAATATATATCTATATGAGCTATGGCAGAGTAAATTAGGAGAAAAATCAATTTTACCCATTCCGAATGCTATTGTTGCACATATTATATTGATCTTATCTTCACTCCAGTGCTTTTGAACAAATGCTCGTTGGTCAGGGTCCATGCTACCATGGTAAAACGATGCTTTGTGACCACACTCCTGAACATCAAAACAACCTTTAACTGTAAAATCAAACCTAATGAGCAAATTTTTCGATACCAAACTTTTGAATCCACATTAAAGCAGTTTTCACTGGTGGAACTAGACTGCCATTCAAGGTAATGACACTAATAAATTAGGTAAGTCTGCCTGATTATGAGATATGATATGAGAATGGTTACAACTTCTTGTACAGATGCGGTTAAGAACGCACATTTTCTTCATCCACCTCAAAACTTTCTCATCTGTACCTCAATTCCCTTCTATTCATTCTATTATTTCTATTATGAATAGAGCAAACATGACAGAATCTAGAAAGTACAATGGTGCACAAGCAGGAGACGTGGAAAGCGTAGTTGTGATGGATCAATGACCATGTCAGGCATGCTTATAACTTCATTTAGGAGGATTGCATGTGTAGAACAGGATAGTGTGCCAGTGTTATGTCAGTGTCCCAGATAGAATAGTAAATAAGGACCCAACCATGTGCCACACACACTGACATTTCCTAAAACAATTCTCAAGGAATGACTTTGTTAGAAGAACTGATTTCAACAGATGAATCACATCCTAAGTTCAAAACAGGGTAAAACCGTGTTCTCCTCTTTCCACCCAGTTCAAATCTATCAATGTGGTGTTTGGACATTAATTCAAAATAAACTAGATGACATTAAAAAGTAACAATTGGATACTGCCCACTGCCAGCACTAGGTTGAAGAGTTTGGCTTTGAAAACAATCTAAGCCTTCAGTGTCATCCAAACTCTCAGACAAAAAAGAGAGAGAGAGAGAGAGAGAGAGAGAGAGAGAGAGAGAGAGACAAACCTGCAACTTCTCCGCAACTTTCTCACAGTCCATTCTGGAAAGACAATATATAATGCCGCATTCATCAAGATGGTTGTCTCTAATGAATTTGTCGATGTCCTCCATACAGTTATTTGTCTTGGGAACCGTGGAGTACCTGCAAGTCGCCATTCGTGAGGCTTGTCAAATATAGAGTAAAAATATTGCAAAGGGGAAATGAGATCTCCACTCATATTTTACATGCCGTGGACACCTCAGTGAAAACATACGCTTGCTATCCACTCTATTATTAGCTTAAACCAGCTACGGCAAGCATGGGATGATCCTTGAATTGTCATAGATTATGTCTCAGAATACAGATCAAGATCCGCTATCTAGGTTCTACAGGCAAGTGTAAACGCCATGTAAATGAATTAAGAACAAAAAAGAAAAAAGAAAAGTGGGTGCAAGTTGTTTTCCATCTCTAAAAATGTAAATGTACATATATCTCAAAAAATGACAAGAATTCCCCTGTGTGCATGTCTATACTACAAAATACAAATGCATTATAGGAAACAAATCGAGCGTACACAGATATGCACAAAGCAACCATTACAGTATGAAAATGAAAAGACTTTTTAGTCGAACCTGATAGTCCGGTCTAAAGTCATGCCCCCATTGGCTTACACAATGAGCTTCATCCACAACTATCCTCGAAAGAGATTGACGTGCATGCAATTTTTCCAATTGTCTCAACAAAACATCACTCCTGCACTCAAATCAGTGTCATGTGAACATTAAAGACAGTACTAAATTCCAAGGTATCTCATTACAGAAAAGGTTCCCCCAAGCCTCATTAACTCTTTTTAATAATTATAGAACAGTGCAGCTCATTTTGTAATCATACAAAAGCAATTTTGTACTTTCTCTAATTTAGGGTAAGGTAACAAATGGCTTATTAAGTAACCAATGCCTCAAAATCTCAATGGAAGCAGAACTGGTTTACTGAGGGTTCTGTTACGTACTTAGATGAAAGCAAGGTGAACATAAAATAAACAGGAAATGCGGCCATTAACTAATCAGCACATTCATATATATCTAAAATTAGAGTGAGAAAGCACTCACTTAGCAACTTTCTCAGGAGTGACATATAATAACTTGTATTTACAGCAACTAGAGCTCAGTTCTCTAAATATCTCTTGCTGTTCAGTCCAGTCCATATTGGCACTCAAATGAGCAGCAGGGATATTGGCCTAATTCAAGCAATTCAGAGGAATTGTTAAACTAAAATCTGATAGGAGAAAGAGAAGTCAAAACCATTAATTAATAGAAAGTAACATAAATATACAGTACCTGTTGCAAATGCATAATTTGATCTTGAATGAGAGACACAAGAGGTGAAATCACCAAGGTTACACCCTCACATACAAGAGCAGGAAGCTGTGGAGAACACCATGGAGTTTAATAAAGGAACTAATTGGGTTAATAAAATACACGATATAACTTGATGTGCATTTTCTGTTTCCGTCAGATTTTTCGAGACCGCCAAAGAATGAGCATTCAGTGTTGTTGCTTATGTTGAATGACACTCAATAACTCTTTCTGGCGAAAGAGAAGAGTGGAAAGCAAAAAAATGAAAATGACATCCTAAAGAATCATAATCACTAGTTTTTGTTCAGTGTGCGCCTTTAACAGTTTAGTTTCATCCAAGAGAAGACTAAGGCCACTAGCAAACCCTATTAACCTAGTGAAAACTGAGATAAAATTATTACCCACTTTCTTTATGGAACATGTCTCAGGTTACACCAGAGTCCAGGACAATGTGATAAAATTCTTAGTTATGAATGGCCATTGATTTATGCACAGGCATAGAAGCTCATAGTTATTTTCCTACCTGGTATTTCAAACTCTTTCCGCCTCCAGTTGGCATCAAAACAAAAACATCACAGCCGCTCATTGTAGCATTAATCACCTCCCTCTGATTGAGGCGAAACGAACGATTCCCAAGTACTTTCCAGTTATTGGCCTGAAGCAATGCACTAAAATTCAGAAGAAGTTGTACAATACAAAAATCAAAAGACACTTGTATAATACTAATTGTCAGAAGAGATGTATCTTAGATATATGACTACAGACAAACAGAACTGCATGCACTCTTCAAGTACTAGCTTCCCATGGGGATTGTGAACATTCTTACCCGCTACGGTTAGACTCACACGAACTTATTATGGGGATATTAATATGTTGCCAAAACAATCTTATTACTTTCACACTGTTTCCATTAGGATGGACATCTGTTGATGCAATAAGTCGATGATCTGTTGCTCTTGAAGCTACCAGAAGCAAGAAAGATGCTTAAAAAGAAAAACAATAGATAAGCACCACCGATACTTATGAGTATCTATATACCTTACTCATTGGAATTTGAATATACCTTTTGGTGGGATTCATGGAGATAACATACATACATATAGGCATACCATTAGATTCACTCATGTAGTTTAGAAACGAACCTCCAGCTCTTCAGTCCATGGAAAGTTACTACTACTCCAACATCCCTTGTCATTCGATCCGTCGACATATTTAACATCAATGATCTTTTGAGTAAAGGCTTCCCTTTCCAGAGAGCCTGGTGTGACAGAGCTACCCACAGAAGATAATGACAATGATGAGGTCGCCCCACTAATACAGTAGTTAAAATCGGTATGCATATGGACTGGAGCATCAAATCTCAGAGGACCAATCCTGGATGTGGTTGCTGGTGTCTCAGGTTTGGAACCCCTGCATGCAGTGGTGGATGCTGAAAAATGTAAATTCTGTCTATCTTCATTCAGCGATGAAGCCTGGATATAATTCTCAAGAAGCCTAACTTCCTTGCTCAACTGCAACCTGGTTATGAGTAAAAAGATAAAATAATAGTTTCTCACACTCAAATTAGAATCAAAGAGTGTATTGGGAAAGATAACTGGGGAACAATACATACACAAAAGAGGGACTAACCTATCCTGGTTAAGCTTCCTTAACTGAGGTGAGCTTCTTAGATCATCCACATTGTCAAGAAGCTCATTGGATATGGAAATTAGTAACTCCTTCATCTCCTGCAAATGAGTTGCAGCTTCTGGGCAAAGTGCTACCTGGATCAATTTTACTAATATGTATCAAAAAAAAAAAAAAAAACGAGAATATGAGATGGGCAGAGTTGATCAGAACACAAAGAATATACCTTCTGTCCATGACCACAGTTCGCGGATAACTCTGGCGGCAAACATGACCCTTCAGCACTTCTACAGTTATCTATTTGTACAACTGGGGTGAAAGGTGGAAGCTCAGGCATTGATAATTGTTGAGTGCAAGTTGAGCGGAATTGTTTGTGAATGATTTGATCCACATCAAGATTCTGAAATCAAGAAATGAAGAACAGAAAAAAAATTTAAGCTTCAAATTGAAGTTTTATTACAATACTACTTACATCATGAAATATGATAATGAGCACATGTTACCTGAAAGAACTCATCATCATCAAAAACATCAGCAAAGCTTTCACCTAACCCATGGTCAATAAATTCATTACTAACAGGATCTGGGTAGATCATTGCTTCATCTCTCCCATAAGGCATTTCCATATTTGAATCACTGAAAGTTTCTGCAGCATTAGACCTTTCTGGCAAAGAAGTGCTAGTGCTTACTACAGGTTTACCAACCGTGGAATTGGAATCAACGAAGTTCTGGTGATTTAGCACTTTTTCAGGAATTGAACTTTCAGAAGATTTCCGAGACGTATCAAATGAACTCCATACAGTAGTTTTCTTTGGTGTATCATAACAAGAATATGTTGCCGTGGATGGTGAATTATCTGCACCACTAATACAAACTACAGGTGAACTTACTCGAGGATTCAAATCATTCCTGCACCCTGCCTTCAGGGTGCAAAGACTATACCAAGCCTGCACAACAAAGTTTGATTCAGCTAATCAAGGAAACTTTAAGATCAACACTGGCAATATGTCAAAGATGAAAGCTTTGACAGTGAATAAGCTTAACCAGTTCGGAAACTGAAAACACATACAATTTTAAGTTGTTTGTAATTTTGAAAACGCCAAGATGAGACGACATCTATATGTAGGCCCCAGAGTAAAAGTGGTCAGATATAATAGCAGGATATATTACAAAAGCTGCAATCGTAAACTTATCAGTATACCAAAGTCACATGTCTGCTCAGGGATCATTGACAACTTACCTTTCTAATTTGTGGATTTTGCAGCCTTTGAGGATTTACAGTTGCACGAGTCACTGACCTTAAAAGATACAACAAAACTGTATGAGAAACAAGAATTACTTGCCCATATGTAATTAGTGTCACGTGATATTCAATGTGTTTAGATAGTTCTATGGACATATCAATGTAGGTCAACAAGTATCAGATTAAAGGTCATGGATTTGAGCATTCCCATATGCAGTGACTGGTGCGCTTTTGAATGTGGGTTCACTTTGAATGGCCAGTTCCTTGTAACTTATGCTATTACAAAATTAGATTTCCTCAGATAGGTAAGAAAATGATGTTACTTCTCAGTGCTTATAAACTCGTATAAGTGAAGGGAAAGGGTATGATCTAGAGAAGTGCACAAGGTAAGTCTACATATAAGAAGAATGCATCTGCAAGACATTTTGGCTAACAAGTCTACAAGATAGAAACTCCTTCCACCATCTAACCACCCAGCCCTTTGATAAACTTTGTTGAGCACCCGACTTCAGAATAAAGCAAGTATACTTAAAAAAAAATGTATTGCATGGAAGGGCAACTGACACAAGTCTTGCACCACCTTAATGGTACCGAAAGTATCTTCTAAAGTGTTTTCCTTATAACATATTTGTCTGCTAAAGTTCACTGCACAATCTCTTGAAAGAAGAAATGAAAGTTCAGAAGAAGCTTAATTCCTTCCTCACCAACAACCTTACATGATCGACCAACAGAGCTACATTATTCTCTTAAAACAACACTATTACCAATTAAAAGAAACTCTTTGTAAAAAATCATCTATCTTGATAATTCTAGAGCTTCTAAGAATGTGTAATAAAATAACCGGGGGTCAAATCATAAAAATCCCAGCTGCATGAAGATAAATATATCCCTTTACAGTTTCAATGAATTCCTTGCAGCACCTGGTGCTCCTTCAGAACTAGGTTTCTGTGTGGGCAATGAGTAAAGGAAACTTGAGCTTAAAAACCTATTTTGACATGAGAATCCATCAAGAGCACTAGCGTGTTGTGACAAGTTGAACTTTGGATGGTTCTCATACACTGTACTCAACCTCCTTCCACTGCATAAGCAAGAAAATAGATGGTCAACATAGAGAAACATTGGCCTTGTAACAGAAAAAGAGTATAGTTATTCTTGCCTAGCAAATTTTGCCATAGCCAATGGTTAGCCTGATCGCACCATACCAAACAAGGATTCCTAGTTTAATTAGACCACTTTTGGCAAAAGAAACCTGCAAAAGAAATTAACAACAAATCAGACTTGAAGATTCAATGATGGTGAAGGAATACATTAGGTGATTTATTAAAGCCATAAATGATGTGCAGTGTGTATGTGGCCACAGTCGTGCGTTGGCTCGCTACATATTTCATTTTTCATCCCCCATCAGTCAAAACATTAGGTCACACTCATAACTCACTCAACAACAGCACTTCTGGAACCTCCACCAATACCTTCGCTCCACCTCCACCAGCACCATTTATTCACCACCCTGTCGATACCCTTCACTGCCACCACCTACTGAACCGAAAACTCACCTCCACCAACACCTCCATCCCCACTAGAACTACCACCCAATCCAATGCCTACTCTACCACATTTACCAACTCCTCCATCAACAACACCTCCTGAACCATGACCGACTCCTCCACCAACAACAACACCTACTAAACCATAACCAGCACCACCTCCTGAGCATAGCCAAGTCCTGAACCGTGACCAACTCTTTCACCAACAACATTACCTCCTGAACTGACAAACTCCTCCACCAACAACACCTACTGAACCATGACCAAGTCCTCCACCAACACCACCACCTCCTGAACCACAACCAACTCCTCCACCACCAAAACTAACAATTAACCAGATCCTTAACTCTAATCTATTAAAACCGCAACTGATTTGCATTTAGCTCAAACAGCTCATGAAAACAAATCGTACTAATTAATCAAATCTAGTCAAACATTTCAGAATCCTTTTAACAATTATCGAATCCAAATCTACGAAATAAATTTTCAAAATAAATTTTCAAAATAAATTCAGAATTTTCAAAACCTAGCATCAGCTTAAATTAGTGAAATTCAAAATTAAATAGAAAGAAGACAGGAGAAGAGGATTCAGTGAGAACCTGGCGTTGATGCTGTTAAGGGAGATGGCCTATCACAAAGCGTGATCGACGAGAAGATGACGAGATCTGGTGTTGAAATTCGTCGATTTTGAGAGAGAGAGAGCGAGAAAGTGATTTTGAATTTGGGCGGGATGAAAATGCGCCACATATTGTAATGAAAATGCATTGGGGTTTTGGTGTGAGTCTTGAGCATCAAAATCAGCTGGGAAAGCAATCGACAGCTTCGTGTTGGATCATGAACTTGAACAAATTAAATCTAAGATGCGCCGAGTTCTTATTCAGTTCCATGATTTGGATTGTTGTACGATTTTCTTTCTCGCTATCACGTGGACGTGGTGGAGCCAAGTGGCGGCACAAGGTAGAGTTATAGCATGTTGATTTTAAAAAGTTACTTTTAGATTTCTTAAAGTAAAAGTCAAAAGCTAATTTATACGTGGTGTACCAAAATAATTTTTCGACAAGTAGAAGTTAAAAGCAAAATTATTTTGCTTTATAACAAGTTGACTTTTCAGTTTTTGGAAGTCGTTTTAAAATTTCATACCCAAATTAACTTCTTGTCTTTTAGCTTCTAAAAATCAAAAAATGTGTATCCAAACGGTTATAAAGATATACAATTTCAGAATGACTTCAACAAACAAATAAAGATATATAATTTCAGAATAACTTCGACAAACAAAAATTCTATCATGGCTAGGAAATTTATGGCGAATTCAAGCTTCTCATAATACTTGCGATGATGAGTTCTTCATATACCAACCGTAATAATAAAAATATATAACTTCAGGCTGGTCATTTCTTGGCCATAACTTGTTGTTTAGGGCTAGGAGTTCATCAATTCCTAGCCAGGGCCTTCCCTCCCATTAAAGCAAGCAAAGCCTTGCTTGAGGCCACACATGGGAGGGGGCCACAAATTAACGAAAAGTCAATGTAGACTTAGCTGCTCAAATCTAAGAAAAATATAAGATGAAAAGATGTTTTTATTAAAGATAGTTATTGTTTTGTAAATATAAGTAATGAATAAAATGGTGGTTTTTTTTTTTGTAAGTTAGATGCATCCCAAAAGAATTAATTTAGGGAGTTAGTAACCCTTACATTTCCAAGAGTAGAGCCATCAAATGTTAAATTGTTGAAAACCACTCTAACATTTGATTTATCTACTTCTAAAGCAGATTTAATACAAGCAGGAGGAACATTTTCCCAGTTAAGAACATTGTTAAAAGATTTGGCTTCCTATGCCAGAGTATCTGCCACATTGTTTGATGTTCTTGGAGCAAAATGAAAGCCCAAAAAAATTTGACAGGAATTGAAAATGTTTTTAACTTCATCCAAAATAGACTGATTCTGCCATTCCAATTGAGATTCTCTTCCATTCAGGTAATCGAAAAGGTTTTTGCAGTCACCTTCTACTGAAAAGTTTGATAGTTCTTCCTCAGCTGCCCATTGTGCTCCTTGTAGTAATCCTAAGGCTTCCGCTTCTTCAGAGGTAGAAGCTGAGAATGGCCCTGCTCTGCCAGACTTGAAGTCTCCTGCATCATTCCTAAAAATTAAAGAGAAACCCGCAGGCAAATTCAAAGAAGTTCAAGCTGCGTCTATGTTGAGTTTAAGTTGAGCTTTCCTTGGGGGTATCCAACCATGTTTCTTAGTTTTGTTGAGAGTTGATAGATTTATTGGGATATTATCCTTATACCAATAATCTAGGTTTCTTCGTATTTCTAGGCCTAATTTGACACTAGTTTGTTGTTTCTGTTCAAATACTCTATTACATCTTTATTTCCAGATAAACCGTGCTTTTGTCAAAATGATTTCTACAGGTATATTAGGATCTTTTTTTCCTATCCAAGCCTTGCAAATATCTAAGAAAGATGTCGAACTATCTATGTTATGGACCACAGGGGAAGGTTTTGCAGCCCATACAGAATTAGCATAAGGACAGAATATAAGCAAATGTTCCACAGATTATACTGTATTACAAACGAAAGAGCAGTTAGGTTGAATATCTTCCATGAAAGAAGATAGCTTCAGATTTGTTGAGAGAGCACCCTGTAGACATTTCCAAATAAAGATTTTAATTCTTTGGGAAACATTTCAAAGATTAAAGTTAAGTTCCACTTCTTAGTGAAAGGATCAATCAGGTCCTTCACAAGTGTTAAGTAAGAGTTACTAGTAGTTCTAAATCTACTTAGGTTAGATTCCAAATTCAATATCCATCTATCAGACCAGATATTAGTACTAATTCCATCTCCAATTTCCCAAATGTTGTTTTGTTTAATTAGATGTATGCCTTTGCTGATACATTTCCAAATCCAAGAGCTAGTAGTGGGGGTTTTGGCTTTGAACACAGAGGTATTTCTGAAGTATCTAGGCTTTAATTGTGTTACCCATAAAGCATTTGGTTCTGTCAGCATTATCCAAGCTAACTTAGTTATCATATCTAAGTTAAAAGTATGATCATTTCTAAAACCTAGACCTCCTTTATTTTTTGGTTTACAGAGACAAGAATATGATTTAGGATAATAACCCTTGTCATCTGTTTCCTTGCCCCACCAAAAATCTCTTTGAAGAGAATCTATTTTATTAGTAATTTTCTTTGGTAAAATGAAACAACTCATTTGATAGCTGGCCATACTTGCCAAAGAAGACTTATTAAGAGTTAACTTACTAGTTTGGGGCAGAATCTTGCCCATCCAAACTTGGATTTTGTGTTCCATCTTCTCTACCAGGCTTTCAAAAAGTTTGATTTTTGCTTTAATTATAAATAATGGGGTTCCTAAGTAAGAATCTTGAGGATTCATTTTCTTAATTTTCAGGATTTTGCTAATCATTCTCTGATGCTTAGGTTGAACTTTTTTACTGAAGAAAATCCCAGATTTTTCAAGATTTATTAACAGCCCAGAAGCTTTACCAAAGGAATCAAGCAAAGATAAAATATTATGACATTCTCTAAAATCAGCTTTAATGAAGAGGAGACAATCATCAGCAAAAAAGAGATATGAGATGAGGCTATTCTTGGGAGTTATTTTGACCCTATTTATAAGTTTTTCTTCTTCACTAGCTAGAAGCATTCTAGAAAACATTTCCATGCATATAATAAACAAATAAGGAGATAGAGGATCTCCTTGTCTAAGACCCCTAGAAGGCTTGAAATAATCTCCAGGACTGCCGTTGAGTAAGACTGCAATGGAAGAAGTTGATACACATTGATAAATAAGACTACAAAAGTTGTTATTAAAATCAAAAGCTTTCATGGATGTAATTAAGAAATCCCAATCCACCCTATCAAAAGCCTTTGACATATCCATCTTGATTCCCATTCCAGCATGTTTCACTTTCTTTTTCTTGAATGAGTGAATTATCTCTTGGCAAATTATGATATTATCAGAGATTTTCCTTTTAGAGAGGAAAGCTGCTTGAAATGGAGAAATGATAGAGTTAAGAAGGGGTTTAATCCTATTAGTTAAAATTTTAGCTATAATCTTGTAAATTGCATTACAAAAACCAATCGGTCTAAATCCACTAGGTTCAATAGGATGCCTACTCTTAGGGATAAGGAAGAGAAAGATTTTTTTGAATTCAGGATGCAAAATTCCTGATTCAAAAAAATGTTGAATAACAGACACAACTTGTTCTCCCAAAGTCTCCCAATTTAATTTAAAGAAGCTAGCAGGGAATCCATCAGGTCCAGGGGATTTGTTAGGCTTCAGCTTTTTAATGACTAACCAAATTT